>NC_028356.1:4139935-4141832 GCF_000741045.1 Vigna radiata var. radiata | reverse complement strand
TTCTTACCGGTTGGACGAAACGGAGATTCAATCGGTGGGAAATGCTCCTCTTGCAGTCCTAAAAGCTTGGGTAGCTTCAATTTGAAATTCAAACGGTTAGAATTTGAGTAGTGGTGCTTGAAAGGTAAGGCAATGGAGGAAAAGTAGAAGAAGAAGATGGTGGCTGTTTTAGAAAATGACTAAGTTCTAGAATACTATGGTATTTTTACTTTACCAAAATGCTCTACCTATCATATGCTGCCACGTGTATTCCACTAATACATTATTTTTCAAGGTGTTACACCAACTAAAACTAGTAATAATATAGAATAATTGACATAACATTTGTGATAAGGATAAAAATTTTCATAAACACTTTCAGAAAAAAATTAAACATATTTTTTATAAATTAAAATTATTTATACAGAAGAAATATTTTTTAACAATTTTGGTTACGTTTAATAACGATAAGAAGAAAACAGCAAATTACATAAAAATTCAAGAAAAGAAAGGATAACAAGATTGAACTTTTGTAAGCATCGTTCTTCAAGAATCCTTCATGCCTCCTTACATATCTATCTTTGAAAAAGTGCAAAAAGGAGAAAGAAGCATAACTAGATAATTCCAAAAGTGAAGAATTAATGAGGGTGTGTTTGAATATTTCTATTTTCAAAACTGTGTATAAGGTTACACTAAATGACTTAAACTCTTCAACTATTAAAAAAAATATATGAAATTATATTCTAGTTGTTTCTAAATTATCATTTCTTATTTTAACACTTATTCTTAAAACAGTTTCAAAGCCTAATTAATTTAGAATGAGAAATTAATTACTGAAATAATATTAATATGTTAAGAAACTATTTTTAAAACCAAATCATTTTTGAAGTAAATCGGCATTTTTACATGAATGCTGTAAATGAAAACCCAATAAATCTCACTATTCTGCATAATAACCATATATTAGTGTGTGCAAGAAAGAAAAATGATAGATTATCTTTTTCATGTTTTTCTTCTGTTATATCATTCATTTTTTTTTGAATTGCAATTGAGTTTGGATTTGTCGACGGTTACAAGATCTAGTGATGGTCTAATCTTTTTTTTTTATGACGTGTAACTGAAAATATTTAGATTCACTTACAAAAAAACTTTTCTTATTAGTGTTACTGAGAGAGTGAATACATATATAACGATAAATTTATGTTTTCATGAAAATAATACTTATATAAAGAACAACAAGAATATAATTAATAACAATATAATAAATAATAACTTAACAATAAATAATAATCAACTCATAAAAATTCTATATTTAATTATAAAAAGTAAATATGATCCAAAACAGAGGTTTTGGTTGTTTCATAAGAGAGAAAATTAGAATGTCTTAGAGTATCTTCTTTAATATATTTATTGGATTGGATAAGAAAAGAAATATATATATATATATATATATATATATATATATATATATTATGAAACTTTGAAAAATTTTAAAAAATATTTAGAGTATTTATTTTTAATTTTAAATTATTTAAGATGACATTTTGATGATTGAGAGTGGTGACCATCATCATGATGAAAGATACTTATTGATTACTATCTGAAGTTATACTTCCCTTGCGAACTAGAAAAGTAGGACATCATGTGAAGTTGAAGCATCAAGTTCCTTAGGTACCACATATATAAGATGCATATCAGTAGCACAATATCTCCTGCCATGTTAAACAGTATACATTATTCTGATAATCTGAAGTTGAAGCAGGATGAGTGCGATCAATTATGGAAATGTCGAGGAGTTCTCGAACCGTCTGGCGGAGTGCACGTTGGAAGGGAAATGGGATGAGGTTGAGGAGATGTACAATGAATTCCCAGCGTGTCACACGACAATGATTGACGATTTCGTCGGCACTGCACTGCA
>NC_028356.1:4136024-4138610 GCF_000741045.1 Vigna radiata var. radiata | reverse complement strand
GCTCACAGGAGTAGGTATGTCGCGTTAATTTCTTCATCTATGGCTTTTAATTAATACCATTTATCTGATTTGATTTTAAGTACATTGCTTTTTTAAGGAATAATGGAAATAAGAAATATGAAAAGGAGACACGAATGGAGTGGTCAACTCTTGAAGGAACTGTTGAAAAGACCTTATGAAGCATTCGCAGGATATGGGGCTGTTCCAGCTACATTTGATGCAGAAATATATAATGTTTTTGACCTTGATCAACCAGGTATGTATCTATATATGCAATAACGAATTCTGTATCTTTTGTTCATAATATTAGGTTAAAATTGTGTGTTTTTCTATCAGTCTTTGATTTATGTTAGTTTTAATGTATGATCCATCTGTTTAATTTTTTATTAAGATCAACAGAGAGATAGATGCACTTTTTTTACTTGCTAGTAATATGATCCTCCACGTATTAATGCAAGAAAGTTTCCTTGACGCCCAATTATTTCAAGTTCAAATTATTCTAATTACTAATTGACATCAAAATTCTTATCGCAAAGTGTTTTATACATGCTAGAATACGTTATTATAGCTAATTTCATCTACTTATTTCTAGAAAATGTTAAATTATTGATGAAAGAAAATTCATTACCAAAATTAATTTATATACAAAATTTATTGATAGATTTTATAATTTTATTTTATCGATAAATTTTTTACTGTTGATAATTTTAATTTATTTATAAATTTTGATAATTATTTACGTATGTAATTTTGGTTTGTTTTCTTGAAATGTTTTGGGTAAAAATTTTCAATATCAATCTCGACTTGAACATTTCTTGAACCTTTGAAAAGTTTTGGTTTTACTTGTCATGTGGTATATTCACACTCCTCCACAAATTGTCTATGATGCTTAGAAAGTTAAACAATCCTCCATGGTTTTCTTCTCCTATGTCTTTTTCTATGATGACTTTTTTGTATTTCTTTCCCTTTGCTTCCTTCTTGCTTAACAACTTTGAGATATCCAACCAACCCTAACATAATCTGTCTTAGACTTTTGAAGCTTTAGGAAACTCTAATTATGATTTGAACTTCTCGAGTAATGGTTTGTTCATCATAAGCTTCACTTCAAAGTTTTCAATATAATCCATAATATTTGTTAAAGTTAGTCAATTATTCTACTATCATTCTCAATTGACAACCGTATTTGAAATATTTTTGACATTTTTTCTTGACTTATATGCAATGTCAATTATAGGGCTTGCAATAATCGAAACACTAAAAAACAAGATAGAAAAAAAAATCACTATTGTATAGTAGAAGATCGGACGCACAAAAATCATATTTTAAAACCATATATTGAGTATCAAACAAAATTATAAACCTCAAGTATAACAGAAAAAAAAATTGTTACCATGTATTATTGATATCTTTTTAGCAAGTGTATCAAATCGTTCAAATAATATAGTGAATTAAGTTAAGAGTATCATTCTTCTAAGAAAAGTTGAGTCACATTATTTAATAAAGCTTGTTTATCAAAATCAATTTACTGATGATAGCATTTGAGTTCAACTTTGGAAAATAGCATGAAATTAACAACGTAAAAATTTAAAATTGTAAAATTAGAATAAAGATAACTGAAATTGGTCTTAGACAAACATTACAATAACATCTTGAACAACGTTCTATATTCAATCATTCACATAGACGTATTTTGATTAAATTTCTTAAATCAAGTTCTAAAATTATCTATTAAATTAATTAATTCCTTAATTAATTTAACATATAACCTTGCATTAATGTCAAATGTTGAGAATAACCAAAAGCACAAAAGCTATTCCTAGCAGTTACTTTTGTTCTAAACATACTTCCGAGTACAAAAGAACATTTAAAGAAAATTATACTTCCTTATAATCACAAGCAAGTCAAGAAAAGAAAAAGAACATAGACATATATTGCACAAGAAATTTACATCAATGTAGTGTCATACAAACAATTCGAATTAACAAAAAAACTAGCCTCTCCTAGACATCTAGAATGTACTCTTTACATTAATTCCTTGCAAAAACGAAGTCTTGATGCCTTGAAGCTCTCCTGAGTGTCTCCTGAAGTTTTCCAGAATTTTTCGTGCTTTGTTTGTGTGTCAAAAGTTTCCACTTTCTGTCTATTTCCCACTTTAAAAGCCAAAGTAACCAATTCACTTAGTGCACAGATCTCATGCACTAAGCGAATATTCAACTGTAATTCTTCAATTGGCGTTTATTCGCTCAACGAGTGGTGTGCTGAGCGAATAAAACATTAATTAGTTATACGAATTATTGCTAGCTTAGCGAGAAATGTCTAATAGCACTGCACTTTGATGTATAAATTCCTATATAATTTACTACACACTTTCCTACTTCTAATTACAACTTTTCAATAAGGAAATACATGAATGATTACAACTTTAAACTCATTTATAACTATAAAACAACTCTTTTTTTACACTATTATACAATCGAAAATCATGCAATAAATGTTATATTAAATAAGAATAGTAGAAAATATTACACATAGAAATCATATGCCAAATATATATATATATATATATATATATATATATATATATAT
>NC_028356.1:4132191-4135331 GCF_000741045.1 Vigna radiata var. radiata | reverse complement strand
AGCAGACGCTCCAGGAGACGACAAGCCTCCAAAGATAGCTGGTTCTGCCTTGCAAATGATGTGGGATATAAAGTGGTTTCAGGTATATATATATATATATACACAAACAAATACCTTGGTAGAGCTTTTCATTATTCAAAATTAAACTATAATTATCTTGAACATGTTACTACGGTATTTCATAAAATGACCACCTATTATTTTTCATTTGAACAGTATATTGGAAGCCTTGTGCCACAAGACTTTTACTTAAGAACCGACAAAAAGGGCAAAACTGCAAGGGAAATATTTGAGGAAGAACACAAAGATCTCAAGAAGAAAAGTAGCGATTGGCTGAAGGAAACATCTCAATCTTCATCTGTTGTGGCTGGTTTTGTTGCTGGTGTTTCCTTTGCTACGGTCAGCTCCATTCCCGGTGGCACCGACGAAAAAGGTAGGCCTCATTTAGAAGGCAAACCTGCTTTCGATGTATTTGCCGTTGCTTCACTTGTTGGACTTTGCTCCTCTGTCACTGGGCTCATACTGTTTCTTACCGTCCTCAATTCTGGAAAGCAATCCAAAGATTTTCGCAGAAATTTGCCATTCAAAATTCTTCTAGCCCTCAGTTCTCTTTTTGTATCCATTGCTGCAGTGTTTGTCTCTTTCTGCTCCGGTCATTACTTTCTGCTTAGTCACAAACACAAGACGGTTCTATTCGCCATTTATGCAGCCACTTTTTTTCCAGTCCTGTTGTATGCGGTGGAGCAGTTTCCACTATACTTTGATCTTATAATAGTCATTTTATCTAAGGTTCCATGGGCAACCGGTAGAGAAGACAAGCTGTAGCAGCTAAGCTACTACATTTCATCATTCATGCAGCCATTCTTGGTGTGAATAATCATGTAACTTTTCTAGCTATGAAAAATAGCATTTGAATTGTAGCAATGTTTTGTTGGTTGCTTGTAAAGTTGCAACTGAGGAGATTTAAATTTAGGTTTATAATAATCTTTTAACATATTTTCTTTAATTTTTGTTTAAAGAATTTTACTTTACACTGGTTAAAATTATTAATGCATAGTCAGACCATTTTTCAAATACTCAGTCGAAAACTGGTGACTTCATTACCAATTTTGTTCAGTAACAGTGAATAAAGGCTCAAGAAAAAAAGATTCCGACAATTAGGAATGAGCAGGTTGAAACTTAGCTGATGGAACTTGTACTTTACCCGACATGGTAGCAAGTGAAGTGAAATAAGTAATGTTTATGATCCCGCGAGCGAAAAAAAGAGAGAAATAAAGCTTAAGATGAAGTGTGTGTTTGTTAGAATATTTTCTTTTGTTTTTTGGTTGACAACATTAACGATGGGTCCATCCATTACAATCTCCAAGATCATTATTCTTCCCTTGTCACCTAGAAAAAGGGACATGACATAAAATGAGGAGTTGAAGTATCGAATTCCCTATTAGGTATATAAGACGCATGCAGAAAAATAGTAACAAGTTATTTCGTGAGTCTAACATTAACAGTATTTTCTATCCAAAATCTTAAAGACATAGGTTAAAGGTTTTTTAATCTTATATAATATTTTACTTTCTTTTTTATTTTTATTTAATGTAAGACTTGAATTCACACTTGAACTCTTAAAAAAATTGACCAACACAATTAATTAGACTCTTTAATTCACTTAAGTATTTTTCATTGAATCTTAACAATATTTAAATAGGTACAAATAGAATCTTTGAACCAACTACAAATAATAAAAACTGACAATAAAATATTAACTAACTTAAAATAAAATCTACTTAATCTATGTCTATTTTATATCAATACAATAAAACAATACTGCTTAAATAAATGGAAAATCAAAATTACCTATCCTTATTTTATTTCTATCAAAATCAAACTAAATATTACTAGACTCAAACTAATAAAATAAGATTTAAACAAAACTATTAATAAACTCCTAAAATTTAAGTTTATTTAAACAAAATTCCCTCATAAATTTTAATTTTTTCATCCTTTATTCGGCTTTCCATGTGCATCATTGATAATCGTAATTCTTACCATTATCTAAGGTTCATTTTAGAGATAAAATTGGTTCCTCTTTATCTTATTACTTGCTCAAATCCTCTCTTTTATCTTGTTTTAATGTTTATTTATATTTTGGGCTACATTGATATAAATTCATCACGAATCCCCTTATTTTGTAGCTAATATTGTGCTTGGAAGAATTTCCACCAATGTATAGACTTGAACCAGCCATAAGATCAAGCATATCTACACAAAATGGGAGAAAGAAGCAATGTTGTCAGAATCTTGCGCCTGGGCGCCCCTAAAGAGTGTGCTTCGGAAATCTTGCGCCCAGGCGCCCCAATCCAGGGTGTTGAGCGCCATTCAGTTCACATAGTCGGCGCTGAGTGCCACTTTTGCTGATGTGGCAGATTAAGCTTATTTAACCCTAAAACGCGAAGGGGTTTGGGTCTTTGTTGGTTTGGAGGTGTGATTTCACTCAGAGGAGAGTTCGGAGAGTTGCTAGGGTTTGTGGGAGCGCTCCCTTCTTCCTCTTTAGGTTTTTCTTCTTCTTTCATAGCCATTTTGTAAGCTCTAAGGCTCTTCATGAAAATGGAGAGCCAAACCCATCTTGTTGAGGATAAATGTAACCTTTGAATTCTTGTATATTTGTTGAATGATTTGAATATATATATATATATATATATATATATATATATATATATTTTATTTTATTTTTCTATCAATTGCTAGTATTCTTTTTTCTATTCTTAAAGGTTGCATGTAATAGGAATTTTCATAGCTTGATCTGTGATTCATGGGTATGAGAACATATCTTGTGTAATCTAAATCTGAAACAAGTCCTAGTGGTTCATTGATTCTAAGGATGAAAGATGATTTACTTGTTGTCTTACCTATTATTTTGCTTGTTAATTAATCAAAGGATGTTTAGTTAATAAATAAAAGCTAGGCTCTTTTACTTGTTGATATCCTAATATACTAACTATAATGAGAACATAATAAGGATCGAAGAACAATGACAACTACACCATAAAAGAGAAAGAAAACTTATTATTGATAGAAAAAGAATGTTATATATATATATATATATATATATATATATATATATATATATATATATATATATATAT
>NC_028356.1:4122399-4124081 GCF_000741045.1 Vigna radiata var. radiata | reverse complement strand
CACAGGAGTAGGTATGTCGCGTTAATTTCTTCATCTATGGCTTTTAATTAATACCATTTATCTGGTTTGATTTTAAGTACATGCTTTTTTAAGGATTAAAGGAAATAAGAAATATGAAAAGGAGACACGAATGGAGTGGTCAACTATTGAAGGCACTGTTGAAAAGACCTTATGAAGCATTCACAGGATATGGAGGTGTTCCAGATACATTTGATGCAGAAATGTATAATGTTTTTAACCAAACAGGTATGTATCTATGCAAAAATGAATTCTGTATCTTTTGTTCATAATATTAGGTGAAAATTGTGTGTTTTCCTATTACTCTTCTTTGATCTATGTTAGTTTTAATGTATGATCAATCTATTTAATTTTTTATTAAGATCAACAGAGATAGATGCCCTTGTTTTACTTGCTTCCTTCTTGCTTAACAACTTTGAGATATCCAACCAACCCTAATTTAACCTGTCTTAGATTTTTGAAGCTTTAGGAAATTCTAATTAATGTTTGAATCTTCTCTAGAGTAATGGTTTGTTCATCATAAGCTTCACTTTCAAAGTTTTCAATATAATCCATAATATTGTTAAAGTTTGTCATTCTACCATCATTCTCAATTCTATCATCTTAAACGAATGTAATAATTACTTAGACAAAGTTTATGTGCTATAGATTTCTTTATACAAAGTAATTCGAGCTTCATCTACATTGATGTAATTATTTATTTCTTTTTGTAACCTCCCTTTGTGTCTCATTATTCATGAAGACAATATTATGACACTTTGTTTCTCTGCTGATCATGTCTGTCTTTTATTTCTTTAACAAAGATGATATATTAACTTCCCCTTTATTGCTTTAACATGTAATTGCTACATTAAAATAACTTCCATGTTAGTAAAAATATTTCCCTTTTCTGGTGGTGACAGGTGAACCAAGCAAGTCATGGTCGAACGAAGAAGAAAAGAAAGAAGAAGAAAAAGATGACAAGGAGAAAAAGTCTCCAAGGTCGAGTGACAGTATTGACAAAACGGAGACAGCATTCCTGGTTGCGGCAAGAAATGGCATAATTGAAATGGTGAATGAACTTTTAAAACGAATTCCAAGTGTAATCCATAACTTGAATGCAAACAAAGAGAATGTGTTGCTGGTGGCAGTGANGAACAGGCAACCCTTTGTTATTGAGAATTTGAAAACGAAGGTACAAAGAGAAGTTTGGAATAATTTAACTCTGACAATAGATAAAAATGAGAGGACCATATTGCACTGGGCAGCAGATGCTCCAGGTGACGACAAGCATACAAAGATAGCCGGTTCTGCCTTGCAAATGATGTGGGATATAAAGTGGTTTCAGGTATATATATATATATATACACAAACAAATACCTTGGTAGAGCTTTTCATTATTCAAAATTAAACTATAATTATCATGAAACATGTTATTTTTCATTGGAACAGTATATTAAAAGCCTTGTGCCACAACACTTCTACTTAAGAAGCGACATAAAGGGAAAAACTGCAGGGGAAATATTTGAGGAAGAACACAAAGATCTCATAGAGAAAAGTAGCGAGTGGCTGAAGGAAACATCTGAATCTTGCTCTGTTGTGGCTGCACTTGTTGCTGGTGTTTCCTTTGCTACGGCCAGCTCCATTCCCGGTAGCACCGACGATAAAGGTAGGCCTCATTTAGA
>NC_028356.1:4115343-4119664 GCF_000741045.1 Vigna radiata var. radiata | reverse complement strand
GATTGAGAATGTACTTTGGTTGAATTTATTGTGAATCATCTAGAAAGGTCTTGCATTTGATTGAGAATGTACTTTGATTAACTGCATGACCGCCCTCAAATTAATTAAGAATGTACTTTAATTAATTTGAAACTTAAACAATAATCAATTGAACAATGATCTGTGAATAACTGATGATGAATCTATTTTGGAAAAGTAGTGAAATTAGCCTGTTTCTTCATAATTGTTTTTAAGTTTCCACTTTGTTCTACAACATTCTCTAAACATTCTCACTATTACTCATAAGCATTGCATAACATTCATAAGAGTCAGATATTCGAAAGCAATTCCGTGTTCGTTGGGAGACGACTTAGGGTTACTTTGGCCCTATCTACTTTCTTGAAAACTACTTGGCAATACTAAAATTGCCTTGAAAAGTAGTATTAATTTGATAGCTTCAACGACAACTTATCACATGTTCAGAGATATTATTGAATGTCATTTTCCTAACAAATTTGTATTAGTGCTAAAAGAGCTTGAGTGAGAAAGAGATAAGGAGAGAGATGACTAGTCTAGCAAAGAGTATGTTCTTACCTCAGTTGATAAAGAAAGTCAACTTTGAAAATTGAAATGTGCATATAAGAGTCCTTCTTGGATCCCAAGACGTTTGGGATGTTGTAGCAAATGACTACGAAGAGTCTGCAAAATATGTAGAGGAGACAGTGGCCGAACTCGCCCCATATTAAGAAAATTATGAGTGAAGGATTAATCAACCCTATACATATTGTATCGAGCTGTTGATGAGTCTGGCTTTGAGAAGATAATAAATGTTAAATCTTTAAGAGAAGCATGACAGATTCTTGAGAAAGTTTACACAGGTGATAACCATGTAAAGCATGTTAGACTTCAAACTCTTAGAGGGGAGTTTAAGAGTCTGAGAATGGAGAGTAGAGAATGAGTGGCAGAGTATATATCTCGAGTGGAGGTGGTAGAGAATCAACTTGGAAGAAATGGTGAGGAGTTGCCTGTCAACCGTATTGTGGAGAAGATCCTAAGGTCACTGACTAAGGACTTCGAGAATATTGTGTGTGCAATTGAGGAGTCCATGGACTTGACCATGCTCTCGGTTGAAGAGCTTGATGTGTCTTTAGAGGCATATGAACAACAAAGGAGAACATTGTTTGAGCCACTAGATCAAGTACTTCAGGCAAAACTTAACTTGAAGGGAGGTGCTCGGAACATTCAAGGCCGAGGTAGTCTTGAAGGAACGAGAAAGTTGTGGCCAAAATGATGATGGAAGTGATTATGAAAACAGCAAGGGGCAAATTGGTTAGTAAAACTAGCATGGCCAGGACAAAGGGAAGACTAAGGAGGTCGATCAAATAAGTTTGATGTTGAATGTTTTAAGTGTAACAAGAACAAAATCAGGGTTGAAGAACAAGAATTATTGATAGAAAAAGAATGTTGATACACTTTTGTTCAAAGTAAAGATATATAATATACACACATCACCATAAAAAGAAAAAAACTCTTAGAGATGCTCATCAAACATTTAGGACATGTTGAGCAAGAGTTACGAGCTTAAACGGGCGATTAAGAGAAGAGCGAGAGACTAGAAGGTTATCAATTCTTATTTCTTTATTTTATTTAAAGAACTATTATTTTGTTTTACAATTTTTCATTCTCTTGGTGTGATATACTTTTGTTCTATTACCAAGTTCCTTTAGAATTCAAAATGCTTTTCTTTTTATCACAACTAGTTTTAAACACATGCATATGCACGAATTGATGTTTGTTTGTGGGTTTATTAAAAGAGATGTAGAGGTTGAGGAAAAAATAATAAATATTTTTAAGTTTATAATTAAGTTTTGAATAAAATCAACTTGAAAAATGATTTACAAATTTATTAAGTTTTGAATAAAATCAAGGTTTAAACCTCTTTTTGGTCCCTAAGTTATGAGCGGATGTTCAGTTTAGTCCCCGCTTTTAAAAATGTAAACCTTTGGTTCCTAAGTTATAAAAAATGTATCAAATGAGTCCTTTTTTGATGTTCATGGTCAAAGTACAAAGAACAATATAAAGTGTTCTTATTATTAAGAAACAAATCAGAACAATCTAAAGATGTAGCAGTTGTTAAGAAACAACCAAAAACAGTATTTCAAGTCAAAAAAGCACTCATTTGATACATTTTTTATAACTTAGGGACCAAAGATTTACATTTTTAAAAACGGGGACTAAACTGAACATCCGCTTATAACTTAAGGACCAAAAAGAGGTTTAAACCTAAAATCAACTTGAAAAATGATTTACAAATTTAAAAAATCAATAAATATATAAAAATATAAATAGTAAATTGATATGTAGAAATATGTAGGATAGACTCACAAAAATATAGATCAGTGTATGAATACTCTTCTGATAAATATCGTTAAACTGATATAATCAATTCATTGACAAATTTGCTTAATCTATATTGTTAAACTTATTTAGTTAATATATAAAGGCATTGACCTATTGTATATTGTTGCACATCCTTATTCACTATGTACAGTTGTATTTAAATAATGTACTGCATATAAAAAAAAATGCAAACCTTAATAAATTTGTAATCATCGTAAATATTCAATTACATGACACTCTATTAATTACGAATTTATTTTTAATAGTCAACATAAAAAATGTGTATTTTTTACATTCAATTTTGAATAATATAATATTTTTTGTATTGTGATTTTTTTTTCTTTTTTTAAAAAAAAAATATTTAGTTAACATTAGGTGGATATAAATGTAAATAAAGATATTCTAAAGTGAATATAGAAATGTGAAATCTGAAGACCAAAATATGTATCGATTTTTACTTTAGGAAAATAGGTAAAATAAAAGTCAGATATGTCTGTTTCACTCTCCCTAATATAATGTACTGTAAACACATAACAATTATTTCCTTCATATAGAATGTTCTATCATTTGTTTTGATTTCTTCAACTACAATGCTAAAAAAAGTGAAAAAGAAGAAAGATTATTCCTTTGATTTTAGCCTACTTTTTCANTTGTTTTGATTTCTTCAACTACAATGCTAAAAAAAGTGAAAAAGAAGAAAGATTATTCCTTTGATTTTAGCCTACTTTTTCAGGAAGAAGTATGACAAGCATGAAACACGCCAATACGTAAAACCTTCCACATTTTAACCACAAATTTCTGTTATACCAACTAAAACTAGTAATAATCGAATAAACCTAATTGAAGAAAAAGGAAAAAGTGTACTGCAACTACGGGATAAAATGAAACAGGTTCTTCATTTGAGATACATTTATTTTTATAAATTGCCACTTATATTAAAAATATTATTATATTAATAAGTTTTTAAGGTTTAAGATATCGAAGAAAATGGCACTCAAGTGAATTCGTTTATGAAAAAAAAATTCATAATTGACATAAAATTTTAGATAAGGATAAAAATTTTCATAAACTTTCAGAAAAAAACCAAATAGATTTTTTATAAATTTAAATTATTTATGCAGAAGAAAAAAAACTAATTTAAAAGAAATTTAACAATTTTGGTTACGTGTAATAACAATAAGAAGAAATTAACAAAGTTACATAAAAATTCAAGAAAAGAAGATGGAACTTTAGTAAGCATCCTTCTTCGAGAATCCTTCATGCCTCCTTACATATCTATCTTTGGAAAAGTGCAAAAAGGAGAAAGAAGCATAACTGGATAATTCCAAAATTGAAGAATTAATGAGGTTGTGTTTGAATATTTCTATTTTCAAAAAATATTATTTATGTCTCACTTAAGGTTACACTAAATGAATTAAACTCTTCAACTAATATAACAGTTATCTCAATATATAACAATTATCTGAAGCCATGGGACAAGAACTATTTTTCTGCTTATTTCTTTTTCTTTTGTTTGGTGTTTGTTACAGTTTGATGATTGAGAGTGGTGTCCATCCATCATCAAAGATACTTATTGATTACTATCAGAAATTATACTTCCCGTGTGAACTAGAAAAGTGGGAAATCATGTGAAGTTGAAGCACCAAGTTGCTTAGATATCACATATAATATTCTCAGTATATAAGATGGATATCAGTAGCACAATGTCTCCTGCCATGTTAAACAGTATACATGATTCTGATAATCTCAAGTTGAAGCAGGATGAGTGCGATCAATTATGGAAATGTTGAGGAGTTATCGAACCGTCTTGCGGAGTTCACATTGGAAGGGAAATGGTATAAGGTTGTGGAGATGTACAATGAATTCCCAGAGTGTCACACGGCAATGATTGACGATTTCGTCGGCACTGCACTGCACGTGGCCGTGGATTTGGACGAAGAAG
>NC_028356.1:4110881-4113863 GCF_000741045.1 Vigna radiata var. radiata | reverse complement strand
CACAGGAGTAGGTATGTCGCGTTAATTTCTTCATCTATGGCTTTTAATTAATACCATTTATCTGGTTTGATTTTAAGTACATGCTTTTTTAAGGAATAATGGAAATAAGAAATATGAAAAGGAGACACGAATGGAGTGGTCAACTCTTGAAGGAACTGTTGAAAAAACCTTATGAAGCATTCACAGGACATGGGGGTGTTCCAGATACATTTGATGAAGAAATGTATAATGTTTTTGACCAACCAGGTATGTATATATGCAATAACGAACTCTGTATCTTTTGTTCATAATATTAGGTTAAAATTGTGTGCTTTCCTATCACTCTTTGATTTATGTTAGTTTTAATGTATGATCCATCTATTTAATTTTTTATTAAGATCAACAGAGATAGATGCCCTTGTTTTACTTGCTAGTAATGTATGATCCTCCATGTATTAATGCAAGAAAGTTTCCTTCACGCCCAATTATTTCGACTTCAAATTATACTAATTACTAATTGACATCAAAATTCTTATCGCAAAGTGTTTTATACGTTATTATAATTAATTTCATCTACTTATTATTAGAAAATGTTAAATTATTGATGAAAGAAATTTCATTAGTAAAAATAATTTATATACAAAATTTTCAATATCAATCTCGACTTGAACATTTCTCGAACCTTTGAAAAGTTTTAGTTTTACTTGTCAAGTGGCATATTCACACTCTCCTCGACAAATTGTCTATGATGCTTAGAAAGTGAAACAATCCTCCATAAGTCCAGAACCTTTGGCCCTTTCTTCTCCTATGTCTTTTCCTGATGACTTTTTGTATTTCTTTCCCTTTGCTTCCTTCTTGCTTAACAACTTTGAGATATCCAACCCAACCCTAATATAATACGTCTTAGATTTTTGAAGCTTTAGGAAATTCTAATTAAGGTTTGAACCTTCTTTAGAGTAATGGTTTGTTCATCATAAGCTTCACTTCAAAGTTTTCAATATAATCCATAATATTATTAAAGTTCGTCAATTATTCTACCATCCTTCTCAATTGACAACCGTATTTAAAATATTTTTTACATTTTTTCTTGTTCTTATATGCAATGTCAATTATAGGGCTTACAATAGTAGAAACACTAAAAAACTAGAAAAATCATATTTTAATAATATATATATATATATATATATATATATATATATATATATATATATATATAAAAGGTTATCAAATTCGAGAGTTTACGTAAACTACTCGACTCGTAAACTCAAATAATAAATTCGTAAGAGTTTACTTCGGATGAAAAATAATACATAAATTCAAATAAGTCTACAAAATTATATAACTTTAAATAAATAAAAATTATAGATATATTGTTCATAAAAATAAATATTATAGAACATAAATACTTGGATTATTGTCATTAATTTTGATGCATTTCATTAAATATATAATAAAAAAAAATTGTAGTAGTGCCATGGAGAGACAGAGGAGCACGAGAGATAGTGACAATTAGGTCATACCCTAAACTCCAAAGAACCTCGTTTTTCTTAATTTTTTCCCCTTTCAAGCTTGCAAAATCGCTCCAAACTTACGATTCTACACAATCTTACCGATTTCACAAACGATTTTACCGAGTTTACGCAAAAAACGAGTTTACTTCTGAATTAAATTCGAAGTGATGTCTAGGAACGTAAACTTACTAGTCTACGAGTTATACTCTTGTTTGATATTATATATATTTATATAAAATATAATATAAACTTCAAGTACGAAGAAAATAAAAAGGTTGTTGCACATCATCTATTATCTATAACACTAATTAACTAAGATGTTCTATATGATTTATAGTCATTTTCACACCTTCAAAGCTGATTCAAGAAATAAAATAAAATTGAAGATGAAGATGATGAATAAATTTAAAAAGCAATCTCTATAAACATATGTTTAGAAGTTATTAATAAAATTCTTTTGTCAGTAAAACATGTGTGGGAAGATGAAGATCAAAATATTTCCCTTTTCAGGGTCGAACGAAGAAGAAATAGAAATAGTAGAAGAAACAAGAGAGGATAAGGAGAAAAAATCTTCGAGCCCAAGCGACAGTATTGACAAAACGGAGACAGCAGTCCTGGTTGCGGCAAAAAATATAGTGAATGAACTTTTACACCGATTTCCAAGTGTTATCCATAACTCGAAAGAAGAAAAGAAAGAAGAAGAAAAAGAGGATAAGGAGAAAAAATCTTCAAGGCCAAGTGACAGTATTGACAAAACGGAGACAGCATTCCTGGTTGCGGCAAGAAATGGCATAATTGAAATGGTGAATGAACTTTTAGACCGAATTCCAAGTGTGATCCATAACTTGAATGCAAACAAAGAGAATGTGCTGCTGGTGGCAGTGAAGAACAGGAAACCCTTTGTCATTGAGAATTTGAAAACGAAGGTACGAAGAGAAGTTTGGAATAATTTAACTCTGGCAATAGATAAAAATGAGAGGACCATATTGCACTGGGCAGCAGATGCTCCAGGAGACGACAAGCATACAAAGATAGCTGGTTCTGCCTTGAAAATGATGTGGGATATAAAGTGGTTTCAGGTATATATACAAAAACAAATACCTTCAAACAAATAGGTAGAGCTTTTCATTATTCAAAATTAAACTATAATTATCTTGAAACATGTTATTTTTCATTGGAACAGTATATTGAAAGCCTCGTGCCAGAAAACTTTTACTTAAGAAGCGACACAGAGGGCGAAACTGCAGAGGAAATATTTGAGGATAAACACAAAGTTCTCATAGAGCAAAGTAGCGAGTGGCTGAAGGACACATCTGAGTCTTGCTCTGTTGTGGCTGCACTTGTTGCTGGCGTTTCCTTTGCTACGGCCACCACCATTCCCGGTAGCACCGACGATGAAGGTAGGCCTCATTTAGAAGGCGAACCTGCATTCGATGTATTTGCCGTTTCTTCACTTGTTGGACTTTGCTCCTCTGTCACTGGGCTCATAATG
>NC_028356.1:4049749-4105715 GCF_000741045.1 Vigna radiata var. radiata | reverse complement strand
ACTGCTGAGGAGTTTGCCAATTACAAGAAGACTTGGCCGTAAGTACTGACTTCAACTGGAACCAATCAAGCATAATGAAAACTATGTTGGAGTAATAAGTCTTGTGCAGTGAAGAAGGAATGCCAACAAGGATAAAAACAGGGGAGAATCTTGTGGGTTAAGAAGCTCTTTAGGAAAATTGCAGAGATTTGAAATGTTACAGGTATTTAACATCGCAGGAAACAAAGTTACAACAAAAATGGACTATAGTAGACATATGAAGATATTTGGTGATAACCTTAATTGGTGGAGTGACTCTTAAGTGTAGTCTTACAGCAGGTATGCATTTGTGCAAGAGCTAATGCTGCTGTATTTGACCCATATTATAATGGTAGGACTTTGATAACGAAGAGGAAAGGTGTAAGGTGAAATCATATATTAAGTTAGGATGCAGAAGAATACCTAACGAGGTTTCTTCTGCATTTCTTGTATATATCTTCTGAGACATTCCGAATGCTCCCTTTCATATTATTCTTTATTTATAAAAAAGAAAAATACTTTAGCTACATAAGCGTAAAACTATTTCAATGCTAATCTCTTAATCTTCAGATCAACAATGGTGGTTGGCTTTTGACATAGACATTTTGACTTTATTCTTTATTTTTCTATATAGCTTAAATAGTATTTGTACCGTAGGACCGAACGACACTGGAAGATAAGAAGCAGTTGGGTGGTCACACAGATGTAAGATACTGGGAGCAAAGCAAAACTGTGACAGATCAGGATGGACGGTCATGAGCGAGACCAGACGACCTAGCACGGTAATTAGTCTTTTCAAAGTAAGGATTAGGAATAATGGGTTGAGGTTGGGCCGGAATTAAGGTTTCATTAATCTCAAGTTCATCTGAAAAACTATAAATAAAGGTCAAAGGTAAGAGATACTGGTTGACATTTTTTACTATACACTTAAGAATGTTACTTTGACCCCATACGGATTGCTTATTGACTTAAACATCGGAGTATCTTTGACAGGTACCTCTGGTTGGTTGGAGCGAAGACGAAGTTAGGTCGAAGACACAACTACCCGAACAATTTCATAGGAGAAATTATGAAGGTGCCTGAAATTACTTGACCCTACACCCGAAACATTTTGGCGCCCACTTTGAGGCCAAGTGACTTGAGAAAAGACCCAATGATGACCACAAGGAATATGAGATTGAAGGACTCGACAGAGATGACCAGAATGCTTCAACAAAAGATGAAAGAGATGCAACAATGTCATGAGGCAAATCTGGTTGCCTTCATAGCCGAGAACCCTACCAAGATCACTCAGGAAAAGACTGCAGAGGAGGGAAACAAGATCGTTCAGGCAGAGCAAATGGAGCATAATAGATGTCGGATCGCTCGGGGCAGCCGACCGACACTAAGGTTATAGAAAGCAGGACAAGCACCATCCCAGAAGAAAGTAATGCCATCAGTAGAGAACAACATGTGGTGAAGGCCGAGAACACGGTCTTAATGCTACCGCTCGTCCCTGCCATAATGGAAGTTCATATATCCGAACAATTCGTCCCTCCCCAATTTAAGATGTATGATGGCTCGACCGACACAGAGGATCATATTAAGACATTCACTAACCGAATGACGACCCATACTAGGAACGACGCCATTTAGTGTCGAGCTTTCTCCTTGTCCTTGGAAAGAGAAGTGTTGGATGGTTCAACTCCTTACCTCCCAACTCAATTAAGAACTTTGAGAGCCTCAAGCGCATGTTTGGGCATCGGTTCGAGGGCAACCGGTCCTAAGACTTAACCATTTTCGCGTTAGTGAACTTAAGCAGGAGAAGAAGGAATCATAGTGTTTATGGATCGCTATCAGAAGATCGTACAGCGGGGCCCTAACCCTAAGCTCACCCTACAGTATGTACTCCCAACCCTCAAGCCTGGACCATTCGCCGATAGCATCTAATAGCGAGCCCCGAAGACTATGGAAGAGTTAAGGGAACGGGCAACATAGGATATAAGAGTAGAGGAGATGAGGAAGCCTGGAAGAAGAAAAGCCAAGAAGCTATGGTTGATAAAATAACTTATTTCGTTATAGTGTTTTTTTCTTTAATTTTCTACATCTATAATATTTATGCTTGTAAGTTTTTCTTAATTTTTATAACTAATTGGCTGTCACAATATAGGAGGACTGGTTTGGTAAAATGAGCATTGAGATTTTGCAAAAAGTATGTGGGTCATTCGACTTCACATGTAGTAGAGGAAGGCACACAATATTTTGCTTTTGAAAAGTTGCATGAGATGTTACTTTTTCGATTTTCATTAAATGTGAGAGTCATTGAGGTAAATGGAAAGATTGATTATAGATTTTCTTGTATCAGGGTAGGTGGCCAATTCAAATCACTATAATCAATTTGAGAGGTACAAATATGGCATTGGACCAAGTACAAATAATAAAAACTAATAATAAAATATCAATTAACTTTAATTTATCTCTATCAAAACCAAACCAAATATCACTAAACTCAAAATTAATAAAATAATAAATATCTAAAATTTAAGTTTACGTGAAGCAAGATTAGGGAGACAAGAAGCACAAGATGAAAAGACAGAGAGAAAAGAAAGAAAGGAGATCATAATGACACAACAAAGCTCTTTAAAAGCATAACTCTGATACCATCTTAGACTTCATGGTATCAATGACGAAAACCTCATATCCCAACATACTAATTATAATGAGAACAAAATCATGGTTGAAGAACAAGAATAATTGATAGAAAAAGAATGTTGATACACTTATGTTCAAAATAGGGATATATATATAAATACACATCAATATAAGAAAAAAAAAACAAAAAAAGACAAACAAACAAACTCTTAGAGACCTTCATCAAACATTTAGGATGTGTTGAGCAAGAGTCAAGAGCTTAAGCAAGCGATTAAGAGAAAAGCGAGAGACCAGAAGGTTATGAATTCTTATTTCTTTATTTTATTTGAAGAACTATTATTTTGTTATACAATTCTTCATTCTCTAGTGCGTGATATATTTTTGTTCTTACCAAGTTCCTTTAGAATTCAAAATACTTTTCTTTTTATCACAACTAGTTTTAAACACATGCATATACACGGGTTGATGTTTGTTTGTGGATTTATTAAAAGAGATTTAGAGGTTGAGAAAAAATAATAAATATTTTAAAGTTTAGGTTAAAACCATTTAGGCGTCCCTATTTTCGTAAGGTATTCCCATTTTGGTTCCCTTCTTTTAAAACTTCCCAATTGGGTCCTTATAAGTGCTAATTTCAAACAAATTAGCCCCTGGCGTTAAAAACCGTTAACCGAGTTAATTTTTTGATGAGGTGAGAAGTTGACGTGGCATGTTCTTTAAACGTGGCACTTTCATATGTGGCATTTCATAAAAAAAATTAAAAATAGAGTTTTTAAAGAGGCATCTTCATCCTAGCGTTTTTGTTTTCATTCAACAAACCTTCTGAATCTATTCCAAAAATTAGAAAGTATAATCAGATTAACCACAAATTGAACTCTGCTCCATTCATAAGGACATCCACCCATATCATCTCCAACAAACACAAGTCAAAATATAACTCAAAGCTGAAGGCATATGATTAAACAATATGATACAATGGAAATTTAAATCCAAACCATCATTATCATCGTTTCCGTTTTCTGTTTTGTGGCTTTGCTTGTTCTTGCTGGAGTTTGGACTTACATTAGATTCAACAAGAGGAAGGAGTTTGCGGGAGGGAAGGGTGTTGGCGGTTCCAGCGTCAGTGGCACCAATTGCATTGCCACATCCAAGAATGCCTCGAATTAGAATGTTCCACGAAACCACATTTCTCATGGGCAATTTTTCAAACAGTTTATGTGCATCTTTAGTTTCTTTACACTTAAGATAAACACTCAAAATCTGATTTTGCAAGGACAGAACATGGCGAAATCACAACCACCACTTTCCCAGACAACAATGCAGGAATCTGAAAGCACATAGATTTCCTTGTTCCAAAAAACATAATTATAAATAAATGCACAAAGCTACTCTACACTACAGAGTAAAGCACAAACATTACCGGATCCTGTTGCAGCGAGGACAACACAGTCTTTGTGAGCAACCCAGGCAGAGATGGCTTCCTTCTGAAAACTCTTCAAGGATGAAAAACCAAAATGCCTTTTCATCAGATTACTAGTCTTCTGCTCCCAATCAGATTCAACATCCAAATCTTGCGCTTCAAAAGGCTCTGAAAGCACAATGGGATTGGGTTTAATCCCTAATTGAAGAATTTCCTTCTTGTGTTCTTCGACATCGTCATTGGAACGAAAATGGTCGAATATATTGGATTGTCGAACTAAACACTTGCGCATGTGTCGTTCCCATCCATCGCATTCCTTCCCATAAATTACAAGAAAGAAAGAAAAATCTCTTCTTGTTGTGGTTGGAAACAAAATTCAAAGGGTTGGCGCAGAGAGCATAGAGCAGAGAAGAATGCGTATACCTGAGATGAAAGTGATGCCCTGAGTTCGTTTTTGCGTTTCTCAGGGTGTCTCATCGCGGTGTCGTGGCCACCCTAGTGAATCTCCTTCAGGCCGCCATTAACATCTCGTCCTCCACCATTTTCGAACCCTAACCACGAACCAGGGAGGCGAGGTCAAATCGCGAGCAAATAATGATCTCTCGCAAGAATCGCAAAACATAACAAAGCAAGAGTAACTTCTTCGTCGCAAATTGTCAACAGCCAAAAATTTTCCCATGTTCGAATCACTTCCTCAAGAAATCTGTACACACACTAAAACTCAGAAATTCTACCAAAAAATCTTAATTTTAAAATATTAAATATTATGAAATTCCACGTATAAACTCACGTACTAAAAACTTACCACCTCATCTCACCACTTGTACATAATTTTAACTCCGTTAATGGTTTTTAACGGCAGAGGCTAATTTGTTTGAAATTAGTACTTATAAGGACCTGGGAAGTTTTAAAAGAAGGGGACCAAAATGGGAATACCTTACGAAAATAGGGACGCCTAAATGGTTTTAACCTTAAGTTTATAATTAAGTTTTGAATAAAATCAACTTGAAAAAAGATTTATAAATTTAAAAAATCAATGTGTTTATAAAAATATAAATAGTAAATTTTGTAAAAATTCAAAGGATAAAGCATTGTAAAAATAAAGTAGATTCTCTAAAAAATATAAATGATATGTAGAAGTATGTAGGTTAGACTCACTAAAAATATAAATCAAAGTATGAACATACTCTTTTTATATGTATTATTAGATTCATCTCATCACTTTATTGACAACCTCATTTAATATATATTGTTTAACCTATCTAATTAATTTATGAACACAGTGGTCTATTATATATATTATTATACGTTCTTTGTATTTAAATAATGTACTGTATATAAAATACAAACTTAATAAATTTTTAGTTATCATAAAAATTCAATTACTTTGACACTCTATTACCCGATTTATGGAATTTATTTTTTAACAGTCAACATAAAAAATGTGTATTTTTTACATTCAATTTTGGATAATATAATATTTTTTGTATTGTGATATTTTTTTCTTTTTAAAAAAAAAATATTTAGTTAACATTAGGTGGATATAAATGTAAATAAAGATATGAATAAAAATGTGAAATCTGGAGGACAAAATATGTATCGATTTTTACTTTAGGAAAATAGGTAAAATAAAAGTCAGATATGTCTGTGTCACTCTTTGTTGGAAGTCCCACATCGACTAAAGATAAGGCCAATTTATAATATATAAGTGGGGTGCAGACCTCACCTTACAAGCCGGTTTTGTGGGATTGAGTTAAGGTCTAAAACCCACTTCTAACACTCTCCCTTATATAATGTACTGTAAACATACCAATTATTTCCTTTATGTAGAATGTTCTATCATTTGTTTTGATTTCTTCAACTACAATGCTAAAAAAAGTGAAAAAGAAGAAAGATTATTCCTTTGATTTTAGCCTACTTTTTCATGAAGAAGTATGATGCCATGTGCAACATGCATGAAACACGCCTATACGTAAAACCTTCCACATTTAACCACAAATTTGTGCTAAAACTAGTAATAATAACTAAAAAGAGTAAAACAATCGAATAAACCTAATTGAAGAAAAAAGGAAAAAACTGTATTACAACTATGGGATACAATGGAAGAGGTTCTCATTTGGGAAACAATTTGAGATACATTTATTTTAATAAAAATTGCCACTTATATTAAAAATATTATTATATTGATAAGTTTTAAGGGTTAAGATGTCAAAGAGAAAACGCCACTCAAGTGAATTCGTTTATGAAAAAGAAAATCATCTTGACATAAAATTTGTGATAAGGATAAAAAATTTCATAAACTCTTTCAGAAAAAAATTAAACATTTTTTTATAAATTAAAATTATTTATACAGAAGAATTTATTTTTTTTTAACAATTTTGGTTACGTTTAATAACAATAAGAAGAAAACAACAAATTACATAAAAATTCAATAAGAGAAGGAAGATCAGGTAGTTAAAGAAAAAAAAAAGTATATTTCTCGGCCTTATTTATTTATATAAAGAAACAACTTTATATTTTTTAAGCTCAGCTTTATCCTACCTATCATTACTTTACAATTATTAACTACTGTTAGGCTCTAACTAATGTAAAACTTTACCATTATTTTTTCTTTCTTTAACTACACTCAAATTTTATAAGCTCTCAGGAAATTCGTTACAAAATTCCAAACACATCATTGGTTGATTGTTAACCTTGGCCATCTCATGTATATAACAGTTATCTGAAGCTATGGACAAGAAATATTTTTCTGCTTATTTCTTTTTCTTTTGTTTGGTGTTTGGTAGAGTTTGATGATTGAGAGTGGTGTCCATCCATGATGAAAGATACTTATTGATTACTATCTGAAATTATACTTCCCGTGTGAACTAGAAAAGTGGGAAATCATGTGAAGTTGAAGCACCAAGTTGCTTAGGTACCACATATATAAGATGCATATCAGTGGTACAATGTCTCCTGCCATGTTAAACAGTATACATGATTCTGATAATCTCAAGTTGAAGCAGGATGAGTGCGATCATGAATTATGGAAATGTTGAGGAGTTCTCGAACCGTCTTGCGGAGTTCACATTGGAAGGGAAATGGCATGCGGTTGAGGAGATGTACAATGAATTCCCAGAGTGTCACACGGCAATGATTGACGATTTCGTCGGCACTGCACTGCACGTGGCCGTGGATTTGGACGAAGAAGAAGTGGTTGAGAAGCTTGTGAATGCCATTATCAGACACGAGACTATGGAGGCTCTGGAAATGAGGAACGATCGAGGGGATAGCGCTCTGCATGTTGCTGCTTCCAGGGGTTTCACAAAGATATGTGAGTTGATCATAGGAACTGACAAAGAGAGGATTTACTTATTGAGTCGAAGAAACAAACATGGAGAGACACCTCTCTTTGGAGCTGTTGCCAACGGCAGGACACAGGTCTTTGCCTATCTCTCTTACATTTTAAACCACGGCGCTACTTTGCAAGATCTTGTTCGAAACAACGGTGACACTATCCTTCATTGTGCTATCAGGAATGAATATTTCGGTATATATATATATATATATATATATATATATATATATATATATATATATATATATATATATATATATATATATATATATACATACATGCATTCTCTACCTTTATATATGCATATCAAAGCTGAATCGCTCTCATCACTGCATTGCTACATATGCTGCAGATTTGGCAATCATAATATTGCATTATTATGATTTCCTTGGTGCAGTTATGAATAAAGATGGAGAGGTTCCCCTCAAAGTCCTTGCCACTAAGCCTTCCGCCTTCTACAGTTCAACCTATCTTTCATTGTTGAAGCGAATCCAGTACCTGCGTAAGTAAACTCACACAAAATATGCTTACTGGACTTTTTTTTTTTTCTTTTTCTTGTAATAGAAATGAATTAACTTGACTTGCACGATTGTTAGTGTTTCCTTAAAATAGAAGAATATGTATATATGTATATAGAAAAATATTCTTTTAACAATTTTTTTTAACAACTTTTTTTATAACGTATACATGTTAGTTTGTTAGTTTGTGATGGATAAGTTTTAGTTATACTTTTCTTGTTAAAGGTGTACACGTAGAACTATTTGATGATGTTGAGAGGGAAATGGTGGAGATTTTAAAAAGAGAGATGAAACCTCAGAAGATTCTGCATGAAAGTTGTCCACAGAACTACGCCGTGTTGACTTCAGCCTTTACTAGTTTATACGGTTTCTTCAGTTTATCCGGTATGTAAATGTGTTTGTGTCATCCCGTTTCTTTTCTATTTCCTTAATTTGTTTCGTCGTTAATTTGTCAAAATGTTCATAAACTGTATAACAGTAGTCGAGTATTTGATATTCTGCCTCTATAGCATATGCTATGACAATCTTATTAAATTATTACTACTGTGAGTTCAATGGTGATTATGCATTAATTATTGATTACTAGTACATATTTGTTTTGGTCAGGAAAACTGCTTTCGGAACCTGACCCAGAAAACAACCGGTTAAACTTAAAACCGGAAGGGCGTTTCCCCCCAAACTATAAAACTATTTTTCAGTTTGTCCAATATGTATTTGCACTTATTTGGGCAGCTATTGGAGGTGTGTATATATTCTACTTGTTTCTTGATATATTGGTAGCTACTTTAACTATTGATTTTGGACAAGTTGATTTCATTGCATTGCTTTTTAAGGAGTAAATGAACTAAAAGAGACAAAAAAGAAGCACCAATTGAGTCCAAGACTCTTGAAGCAACTATTGAAAAGACCTTATGAAGCAATGACGGGAAGAGGGAGTGTACCCTATAATATAGCAATTGATGCAGATATGTATAATGTGTATAATTTTTATAAAGGTATCTATCTATCTGTATAACACTTTTCTTATTAACTACGTTTCTTCCCATTTTATGTCAAAACTATCTTAATCTCCCTTATCACACCCATCTTAATCACACTTACCATTTTAAGATAAATTTTAATTTTAATTTACAAATTAATTATATTTATAATAAACATTATTTTAGATACATAAATTTTATTATAAAATAATATTTGAATTAGCTAATATAGTAATTAATTTTTTTTTCTAAAATTGGTTTCTATTTAAATATTTGCTTGTAGTGAAGTAATGGTACATAAAAAATTCTTATGTTAACCGGACTAGGTTCTGCTAAAGTTAAAAATCTATTCATTAAACTCGTTTTTAGTAATCTAACAGAACCATTTAGTTATATCAGTATATATGTACTGAAATATGACCATTTATGAGTGTCAAACTAAGAAAGTCCAACTTAAATTTCTAAGAGAACAACTTGGTAGCGGGAGAAACCAGTCAATCGAGGTGGTTGGAAGAAGAGGATGAAGAGGAAGAGAAGGAAGAAGAGAATGAAAAGGAAGAGAAGGAAGAAGAGGATGAAGAGGATGAAGAGGAAGAGAAGGATTGCAAAGAAGATAAAATGCAAAAGAAAGGTGTAAACAAATCAAAGCCTAAGATGATTGATGAAAAGGAAACACCTTTTTTAGAAGCAGCAAGAAATGGCATAGTTGAAATGGTGAATGAAATGCTTCGTCGACGTCCAANTATCCTGCATGAAACTAACTCGCAGGGAGAGAATGTATTACTGGTTGCTGCGAAGAATAGGATGCAAAAGAAAGGTGTAAACAAATCAAAGCCTAAGATGATTGATGAAAAGGAAACACCTTTTTTAGAAGCAGCAAGAAATGGCATAGTTGAAATGGTGAATGAAATGCTTCGTCGACGTCCAAGTATCCTGCATGAAACTAACTCGCAGGGAGAGAATGTATTACTGGTTGCTGCGAAGAATAGGAAACCCATTGTAATTGAAAGTCTGAAAGAGAATTTGAAGTTAGAAGTTTGGAGAACTTTATGTACGGCAATAAATAAGGATGGGAAGACCATGTTACACATGGCAGGAGAGGATCCAGCAGATGATACGAATTCCCAAGTTTCTTATTCTGCCTTAGAGATGGTGTGGGACGCAAAATGGTTTCAGGTACCCAAACAAATTCATATATAATATTTTATTTTCAATGCTGAGGAAAGAACGATGATGTTGATGATTCTAATTTTTACCTTGGACCAGTATGTTTCAAGCCTCGTACCACCACACTATTACTTTTTGCGTGATAAAGACCAGCAAACCCCGCGGGAAATCTTCAAGAAGACACATGATAATCTTAGGAAGGAGAGTGGGGAGTGGCTGAAGGAGACATCTGAATCTTGCTCCGTAGTGACTGCGCTTGTTGCTGGTGCTTCCTTTGCAACTGCCACCACTGTTCCTGGTGGCATAGATGACAATGGTATGCCTCATTTTGAAGGAAACCCTGCATTCGATGCATTTCTTTTTTCTTCGCTATTTGGACTTTGCTTCTCAGTCTCCGGACTCATAATGTTCCTTACCGTCCTCACTTCTCGAAAGCTACCCAGAGAATACCGCAAATCATTGCCTCTCAAACTTGTTTTCGGCTTAAGTTTTCTTTTCTTATCCATTATTTCATTGCTTGCTTCTTTCTGTATTGGCCATTCTTTTCTGTTCAATCACAAATACAGGAAGGTCATAGTGCCCATTTATATTGCTACTTGTTTTCCTGTTACTTTCTTTGCCCTGGATCAGGTGCAACTCTACGTTGACCTTCTGGCAGCCATTTTTTCTACGGTGCCAAATGCAACTGATCACAGACAAAATTTATAGGAGAACATTCTACCATATCAGTGTGGTGTTGGATTCATGTCTTTTCGCTTTTCATCATGCAACTTTCATCTTTAAGCATAGAGTGTGGTGTGTCTGCATTGTGCAGTAAACATATATTATTATTATCAGCTGCGAAATACAGCTTTTCAATTGTTGCCACTTTGTGTTGGATGGTATGTTATGTTTGCGATTAAAGAGACAAATTTATAGACATTCTCGGTGTACTGCCTCAATCATCCTGACTTCAACTTTAAATTTAATGTTGTGCTCAATACTCTCTACTTTTATGCCATCTTTATTACATACAATAATATTAAGCCTTAATCCATTTTGGTAGCCAACTTGAAACTTCGCTTTTATTGTCCAAAATAATGGGGTACATAAATAATACTAGAAATCAACTATACCCAACAAAGAATAGTTACTAGTATATTATAAAGAAAGTAAACAAATCAACTATTATAATAAGAATGTCTTGCAGTATTTCAGTTTTTATCCTTTTTTATTTTAAATAAATAAAAATTCTTCTTGTAAAATATTGTGTTGCTATAGACTTATAATGAAGGTGGGAGGGAGTTGGAAGGAAGCTAAGAAGAGTTGACAGCGTTGAAGGCTTGAAATCTTGGCTCCTTTGGTTGGAACTTGAGGGTAGCATAGAGCTTCATGTAATCCTCGAACACAAATTTAGGGTACACAACCTCTGTCTCCTTTGCCTCTCTCTCCAACAATGGTGGTGCTGGGTAGATAACAGCATCACTGCCAGGGTTGTAGAATGACGCCACCGACATTCTCGTTCCATCACTTCGAGCAATCACACGATGCTCCACACTCTTGTATTTCCCATTGCTTATTACCTGTCAAATGTTGCATCACAATTACTACAACTACAATACATTACACAATTAATAAACAAGAAACGTTTTTAGTTAGCATACCTCAATCTGGTCGCCGAGGTTAACAACAATGGAATGGCGCATGGGAGGCACATCCACCCATTGCCCATCTTTGAGAAGCTGAAGGCCACTCACCTTGTCGTCTTGCAAGAGAAGGATTATCCCACCCGCATCTGTATGGGCACGAAGACCCTTCACCAATTCTGGCTTTGGACACGCAGGGTAGTTTGCTACCTTTGTCCCAAAATTAGGACCTCTTGATCCATGAAACGCCCTCTTCAAGTACCCCTTCTCCAATCCAAGATTTTCACACAGCATATCTAGCAACTCCTCTGCCAGTTTCTCCAATTTCTCTGCAAATTCCTTCATTGCATTCCTACATCATCACATCCTCCAGTTAAGACATGACAAGTGCACACGGTGATATATATGTGTCACATTACGAGCAATATATGTCAGGATTCATGCATATACGTGCATCTCTTAGTTTTCAATTTGTTTACCTGTACTCTTGTGTGAGATCAGGGATTTCAGAGATGTTGGACGTTGGAAGATGGCGCAAGAAGAAGGTGCTCTCCCAGTCCATGTCCTTCAATTCGTCTTGGACACACTCTAACCCCTTGCTTCCCACAGCCTCGTTGAACCTCTTCTCCATGCATTTCCTATAATGCTCTTTTGTTAACCTTTCCACCCTATCAAGAAGTTCGTGGGGTATTCCGTGATTCACCAACTACAATCACGAAAGCATCTTAGTTAGCACAGTTAAAATGAACAACATCAACAAAACCTTAGCTTGCAAATGTATATAGACTTATATGACAGGTTTTACGAGGAAGTTGGTCGGTACCTCAAAAAATCCCCAGCTTTGGCAAGCATCTTCGATCTGCTCTAGGGTAGCCTTCTTCTCCTCACCATTGATATTCGCCAAGTTGATCACGGGAAACTTCTCCATCTCTCGCGCCTTCTCTTTCTTTTGTTCTAATAAGTAATCTCGATGTATATGTGTTTGTTTGTGCATATTGGGGTGCTAGGTGCGTGGCATTTATAGTGATTCAAAGAGTTCAGTGAAGACAAGAGGACATATAAAGAATTCTACTGTATGCCTCATGAATCATGAGATGCATGCTTTCTTAGTACAATCTATGCGACATGGTCATTTGCGTGGTTGAATTGTCTACTTTTTGGATCGTTGGACTCATCTGGGTGGAGGCGAAGCCAATCTTCCTTGCATTTTCCCTTAAATTGTACTATAGTGTTTCAAAACGTGGTTTCCTAGAAGATGGAACAAGCAAATAAATCTGTAAATTTTGTTATTCTATCTTTTTATAAAAACTTGTGAACTCCTTGTTCAGATATATTACAAGTATTTAATTAACAGAAGATCTGCGATGATATTATTGTGTATGGTACCTAAAAAATTTACCTTCATCTATAACTGATTGGAACCTATAGCTTACAAGTTACCCCTCAAAAGGATGTGAAAAATAATTCATATTTTTTATGACGTGGTTTTATATTTTTGATGTGATTTTTCAAGCGTGGGCTGAGTTAATAGCTACAGTTTCTTCATTTTATACACGATTCTTAATTGGATGCCGTTGAAAATTACAACTGGAAGAAAATTATTAGTAAAAATCCAAAAAAAGAAGGAAGATATCATTTTCTGAACTTGTTGTCTCTTTGTTTTGATTTGACCACTTGACCAGTTGGAGCCACCGAACAAGATAAGCTGTGAGTCTGACTGAAAGGAACATTTCTGCTGTGCATAATTTGAAAACTTTGTTCTTAATGGGAAGACGTTGAATATTGCCAGAATATACCAATCGTCTTCTTTACTCTAATTTGTTTCTCTTAGCACATAAAAATTGAATGAAATGTCTGAAGTTAAGTCCAACATGTAAGTTGAATATGGTCTTTTAATTATGTGCGGCAAGGAGGCTCTCATGGGTATGCGAACTTCGTACGTTATTGTTTTCACAGTGGAAACAAACCTAATGAAATAACATAGTTAGAGAGAAAAAAATGAAAGAAAAACTCAAATAAAAGTTGTTAATTAATAAATTATTTGATGTTATTTAATGGAGACATCATGAACATTTAATATAATTCAAATTAGTCCTTGAGTTTATCATTTTTTTTTGGCAATATAAATCATCATTTAATTATTTTTTTATAGTTCATTTATTTAAATATTAAGATATAGTTTCTGTCACACCCCATTTAATATCCCTCCTTAGTGGGGTACACTTGTCAAGCCGTCCCCTTTTCCCTGGTGAGTGGGAGACCAACTGTGCCAGTAATTAATTCCGTTTCCCTGTGACCCGTGTGGCAGCAGAAGGAATGTGAACTTCCAGAAAGTGGAAGTCAGGTGGCAAGCTGGGAGTGGGCCGAACGTTCTTAGTGGAGGCAGTATTTAAGGTAAGAGTGAAACCTGACGCCACTTTTCCCATGCAAACCTTCTTCTTCCTCAAAACTTCAACTTTCTGAAAACTCAAATCCTCCTCTTTCTCTCTAAACTTCCCAACCTTCTCTCTAGATTTCTAACCACCATTCCTTCTCCGATCACTTATTTCCTTTCAGACTTATTACTCCCGGCACCAAGACCTTCAACCTGCTCCAACCAAATTTACATTCGGAACTGGTAAGTGTCCGAACCCTTGAATGTTCCTTAGTCTTCTTGCATGCAGGCACAGTGAAGCATTGCATGTACCTGTGGAACCATTCCTCTAAACCTATTTTTGTATTTGACTCTAGACTTTGGAAACCTTAGAAGAAATAGTTGCTGCCAACCTACCTTAGACGTACTAGCTGGAATTAGAGGTAAGGGAAGCTTATAAGATTTAATTATAATTTCTTTGTATGGTTTGGATTGTATGAAATTATTGTATGATTGTATGATTTAAATGGTATGATAAAATATGATATGCTGCTGTATGAATTGTATGATATGTATGAGTTTTAAATTCTGTACTTGGTATGAATGTATGAAACTTAGAGAAAATATGAATCTGTGATCGAAGGTCATTAGGAACGTTCGGTCCTCCCTTTACCGTCTGGTCCATTCGGACTGATCGGCATAGTGAGTTTCTAAATTCAGTTCATCTCAATTAATGTATTGTTGATAATTATTTAAGGACGCCGGTCATAAACCAAGCGTTCGGTCTTACAAGTGTTCGGCCTTAGGCTAACACTTAGTTTATGAAGCATTTGAATTTAATATCCTTCCTTTTAAAACCGTCTGGTCACTTAATGATTGTTCGGTCTAGTGAGTCTTTATTTATTAAAACGTCCGGTTTCATTTGATTAAAGTTCCTTGATTGCTGAAAGAGTTTCTCGTTGCTTAGTCCGTTCGGTTTAAAAAGTGTTCGGTCATAGACTAGCCTTCGACCATGTTAGTGCTTGGTCTTATACCAGTACATAAATTCTTAAAAGCTTTCGGTTTATAACATTCCTTGCCAAACCGTCCGGTTGACTATCACTTATAATCCATCCTTTAGTGTCCGGTCTCATTCTTTGCCAGACCGTCCGGATGACTATCACTTATAGTCCATCCTTTGGTGTCCGGTCTTATTCCTTGCCGGACCATCCGGTCACTATTGGTTATAATGCAGTCTTTGGTATTCAGTCTTATTCCTTGCCGGACCATCCGACCAACCATCCGACCTTCTTGTGTTACTCAGTCTCTCATTCTGTTAGACCGTCCGGTCCTTAGTATAGTTTCCTTTACTTACTTAGTTAGTGAGCCGTCCGGTTAATGTTTTGTAAAACCGTTCGGTCGAACTTCTAAAATCTATATTCAACCTTCACTGTTGTACAGTTTTAAAATTTCAGTGTTATTTCTACTTCCTTCATCCACCTATGCTTATTGATCACTGTTCTCACTTATAATTCATGTTAAGTCCTAAAATAAATTATAACTTCGGTTATATATATTTAGTGGGATGTTACAGTTTCGGGAAGAAAAAGAGTCAGGGGATAAAATAAAAGTAATAAAATTTATATTGAGTGATTATTTATAAAATTAATTATATTTTTAATGTAGAAAATTTTCTGTGAAAAATAAATAAAACAACTAGGTTTTAAAATAAAATGATTTAGAGTTTAAACCAATTCTATATGAGAGACTATTTAAAAAGGGGTGAATTTTAAGGATTAATTAAGATAAAATTAATTAAGTGACGATTTTCAAAATAAGTAAAGCTTAAAGATCAATATTGGAATAAAAGTGAAGTTGATAGTGTTATTTGGAAACATGATAAACTTTAAGGTTTAATCAGGGAAAATAAAAATATTGATTATTTGCTTTTAAAAAGTTACAAGTGAAGAAGATTAAACAAGATATATGAAAATAACATATCTACCCATACATACTCATTGATATCAAAGTTTAATGAGTTTATCAATTTATTTTATATTAAAAAGTTATCATAAAATTATAACGTGTTAGCGGTTATTCTTGTGAATATTTTTATTTATAGCTCAGGCAACTTTTTAATTAAAATACTTGTATTTTGATGAAAATTACGAAATTAAAATATATAAATATTTACATAAAAAATATATGTACTTGAAATTTGTCAAATATAAAGTCTGTATACGAGAAAAAAAAAACTATTAATTAAATTAAATATAATTAAATTCAAAATTTTAATTATAATCAAATTAAATTATTTAGGTATAATTAAATTAAGCTAAATTAATTAAATTTTAATTTTAATCAAATATCAGTAAAATTACTCTTAACTGGATGACAATGTAACAATTTTTTAGATTAACATTTTAATTTTAATCTTTAAAATTTTATTTTATTCTTCTTTTAATTGTATTGATTTCAATGTTATTTAGATTAAATTATGACAACAATTAATAAAAGAAAGTTGTGTCCATTGCTCTTAATTTTTTTTTCAAATGATATCTGTACTCCTTTCAATTTTAAAATAAATTTTTAAAAGTTATGTTATTAATAAAATAACAAATATCTCTTTATTGTATTATTATTTATATTTATATAATAATAAATTTAATCACGTAATATAACTATTTATTTATTGTCTGTTTTCCACTTTGACACAGTCGCAGAAAAAAAAGAAAAGAAAAATGAAATGAATGTCCATTCCAAAAATAGAATCAGGATTGCGGGAGATGATAGCTATACCCTGCCAACATACACAATTATGAACGTAATGCTTTATTTCTTGAGTGGTGATATTTTGATAAAAGTAAAACATATTTATATTACAATTTAAAACAATAATATTTTAATTATATATATATATATATATATAAAATTTAAATTTTAATATATTATTATATTACTAGTGAAAACATACGTGTGTCTTTTTTAGGAAAATTTTATTAAATTATAAAATAATTTTTATTAAAAATAAATATTTTGTATAACTTTATGACAATTTTTTATTATAAATAAATATTTGAATTAAAAAAGTAATTATTAAAAGAATAAAATTAAAAACAAAATATTACGAGTAACTATTTGAATTTTAAAATGTAGTTATTAAAAGGTAAAATTAAAAAAAATGCATTATTAGAAAAAACAAATTACAATTATTTACCATCAAATTTGTAGATAATAATCAAATCGAAAATTATAATTTATCTACAGTAAAAAAAATTGTAGGTAAATCTTTTATAAATAACAATTATTTACAGATTTTATTTACGTATATATTGCTCATAAATTATATGTATACATCCTATGGATTTGGTTTGGTTTGTAAATAATTACTTATTGAATTGATCTGTAGGTAATGTATTTTTAGTTAAATTGATTTTCTGTACAATACTTAGTTCAAAATAGATATTGCAACGACAAATATAGAGAAATTATAACAGATAATTAAGAATATCAAACAAGCAAATAATTGTTATTATAATGTTTATATCTAAGTTTAACAATGTAAGAAATCCAAATACTATATAATTCAATCATTTTAATAAAAAAATCTAACCATCAACATAATATCTAAGAACAATTGTTCTATGAAAAATCCAAATACTATGTAATCTAATCATCTTAATAAAAAAATCCAACCATCAATACAATATCTACCAATAATTGTTTTAAGGAAAAACTTCTTTTAACAATATTTTTTTAACAACTCTTTCACAAAGCATACATGACAGTTTGTGATTGATCCATTTTAAATATTTTTTAAATATAAATTTAAATAGATCAATAAAATGATGACATCAAAAAAATTGTCAAAAAATGTTGTCAAAATATCATTGTCCTTGTTTTAATTTGGCAGAGACAGTAGAGCACATATAGCGTTACTCCTAATTTTGACAGAGTTCTTTCTTCCCATCATATAATTCCTAGAAAAAGAAATTACAGAAGAATAAAACTATTTTCTTTTCTTAATAAAATTTGTCCGGTTAATATTAAATACACTTCTATACAAGTAATATGTACAAAAAAATATTAGAAGTTGGAATTCATAGGAGTTGGAATTTATGAACTAAACTCAATATAATAATCTACATAATATATTTCTAAAATAACTTAAGCACTTTCGTAACTTCTAATTTCTTAAATAATCATCCCTTAGTTTTTTTAACACAAAGAAAAGGTTTTTATTGACCAATAGATTGTTTATAACCAAACCTCTGAGTTGTTTCATCCTTGTCTAAATTTTAAAGTATCTTTTAATGTTTAGATACCACTAATATAGATATTCTATCTTGCAGATGCCAGTAAAGAAAGAACATTAGAGTCATGAAAGAAAATTATATTGCACAAATAAAATCACATATAGCTAAGTTACATTACTTTTGACCCCAATTAATGAAAGATTTAGTTTTAACTTTCACAAGTGAACCAATTTGTTATAAGTAGTAAAATGGAACTCCAATTATCATTTTTTCCAATAAATTTGTGCTTGTTCGTTTAATTATAGTTTTTTACTAATTAAAGCTTTGATAAAAGTATGGATTGATTCATAGCAAAGTAAAACACATTTATGACAAAAAAAATTTATAAGTTTAGCAAAATGATTCAGTAAAAGTTTCGTCATTGGATTTCATGAAACAAATGATCCAAAAACTCTACAATATTTCTATTTCATTCAAACATTCACATTAAAAGCATAGTAGTATTAATTCCTTTGGAACAAGTTCTAAATCTATATGCTAAATTACTAATTATTTAGTCAAATTAACATATGATTTGCATTAAAATCATATGTCTGGAATGACCAAGAGAGATTAAATCCATTCCTAGAACCAATCCTCTTGGTTGCTCTATCTATGTTTATGTTCCAATTCATTTTTCGATGATTAGATACATTCAAAAGCATGATATTCCGACATAGACAATACTATTCCAAATAGAACATAACAGAGATTATATTGCACAAGAAAATTTACATCAAGTTGAGTTCATTACATCCAATCCTAATAAAATGGGAGTTTAATTACTCCTATACATCTAAAACATACAAGTTTGATGGAAATTGATGATTGGACAGAGTCTTGATGTCCTATCATCGCCTCTAACCGAATTCCAAGTTTCTCTATGTTTCCACACACCAGAACTCTCGTTCTTTCTTTTATTCATGACTAAATAATCACTTTCAAAAATTAATCTTTCGTTAGGCAAGAATACACATTCACTATATGAGAATCAACTTCTAGTTTACTACTAACTTATTTAGATAAGTCATGTTATTAAGGTGAAATTGTATATCCCTTACAATTTTTTTTTATATTTATAATTGATTATAACGTAATGTTTTATATAGTTAGAAAATACATTGATAATCGATTACATTTTCAATGTAATTAATTACGTTATAATCAATTAATGATAAAAAAAATGATAAATTAAGATATAATTAAGATATAATTAATTATAATTTAAATTTTAATTATAATTAAGATATAATTAATTATGATTATAAGATATTTACTCATTTTTTCTCATTATAATTAAAATATAATTGATTATGAATTATTATGATTTAAGTTTAAATTACAGTTAATTATAATTAAGATATAATTAATTATGATTTGTTATATCTTAATTAATTATATATTATAGTTTATAATTCGATGATAAAGTAAAGTTGTTTATAAGTACATGACTTTTTTTTTTATGATGAGAATATAATAAATATATAATATTATATATATATATATATATATATATATATATATATATATATATATATATATATATATATAATCCTCGCCCATTAAATTACATTTTATTAAAATGCTTTTTTCTATGCTTTGATTATCTCCATGATTTTAAAAATTGATAAATTTAAAAATATTTCTGAAAAATTAAATTGCCTAAATTTGTCTAAACTTTCATCATATTTGACTAATTTATTAAAAAATAAATAAATTTGTCAAGTATAACAAAATGTTAAGAGTATTTTCTATTGATGGAATTATTTTCTCACATATGTTTGTTAGAGTATTTTTTTTTTGTTTATCTTTGAAATTATTTTTCAAACCTTTTCTTATTTAGGTGCAACAGAGATTAGTTTTTTATTGACATTATATTACAGTCATTGACTCGTCAATATAGATTTTAACTATTTTTCTAACATTTTTTATAATTTTTGTGATAATGAAATTATTTTTTGTAATAATTAATTTTCATCAATGTCTACAGAATTATTTTTATCAATACTTTTTGTGAAAATTTTTGCATTTAATATTTTTATATTTGGTAGTGATTGAAATATTATTTCAAAACAAAAAAATAATAATAATAAATTTGAATCGTCTTCCTTAAATAAAATTTTTGGATACATATTTTTAGTTGTGTTATTTATTTTTATAATTACTTGCATCACGTAATAAATTAAGATATAATCTATCATAATCAACTATATCTTAATTATAACCAATTATAATTAAAATTTAAATCATAATCATTCATAATCAATTATAATCAGAAAAAATTAGATATATACTTTATAATCGTAATCATATAATCCTAGACTCCTAACGATTTTAACATCACGTAATGATTTTATTGTAATCGATTACAAATATAAAAAAGCGTGTGAAAATACATGATTTTACCTTTTTAAATGGTCCAAATTTAAAGTTATGCATTCCCTGCACGATTTGAAGTTGATGAAAACTTTTATAAATGTAATTTTAAAACTTTTTACCTACTTCGATAACAAGACAATTAGATTTACTTATAAACGTTAAAATAAATAAAAAATAAAAAAAAATAAACCTAGAACGCCCGTTCTTATTATTTTCCAAAAACAATGATGTAAATAAAAATACTAGAATTCAACACACCTAACAAATATTCCAGGGGAAAATACACGGTTTATTAATGAATAATTGCGTTGTATTATAAAGAAAGTAAACAAATCAGCAGTTGTAATAAGCACTGAATAATTAGAAAATAAATGCCTTGCAGCATTTCAGTTTTTATCTTTTTTTATTTTAAATAAATAAAAATTTCTTAAAATTGTGTTGTCATAACTTATAATTAATGAAGGTGGGAGGGAGTTTGGAAGGAATCTAAGAAGAGTTGACAGCGTTGAAGGCTTGAAATCTTGGCTCCTTTGGTTGGAACTTGAGCGTAGCATAGAGCTTCATGTAATCCTCAAACACAAATTTAGGGTACACAACTTCTGCCTCCTTTGCCTCTCTCTCCAACAATGGTGGTGCTGGGTAGATAACAGCATCACTGCCAGGGTTGTAGAATGAGGCCACCGACATTCTCGTTCCATCACTTCGAGCAATCACACGATGCTCCACACTCTTGTATTTCCCATTGCTTATTACCTGTCAAATGTTGCATCACAATTACTACAACTACAATACATTACACAATTAATAAACANGAAATGTTTTTAGTTAGCATACCTCAATCTGGTCGCCNAGGTTAACAACAATGGAATGNCGCATNGGAGGCACATCCACCCATTNCCCATCTTTGAGAAGCTGAAGGCCACTCACCTTGTCGTCTTGCAAGAGAAGGATTATCCCACCCGCATCTGTATGGGCACGAAGACCCTTCACCAATTCTGGCTTTGGACATGCAGGGTAGTTTGCCACCTTTGTCCCAAAATTAGGACCTCTTGATCCATGAAACGCCCTCTTCAAGTACCCCTTCTCCAATCCAAGATTTTCACACAGCATATCTAGCAATTCCTCTGCCAGTTTCTCCAATTTCTCTGCAAATTCCTTCATTGCATCCCTGCATTATCACCTCCTCCAGTTAAGACATGACAAGTGCACACGGTGATATATATGTGTCACATTACGAGCAATATGTCGGGATTCATGCATCTCTTAGTTTTCAATCTGTTTACCTGTACTCTTGTGTGAGATCAGGGATTTCAGAGATGTTGGACGTTGGAAGATGGCGCAAGAAGAAGGTGCTCTCCCAGTCCATGTCCTTCAATTCGTCTTGGACACACTCTAACCCCTTGCTTCCCACAGCCTCGTTGAACCTCTTCTCCATGCATTTCCTATAATGCTCTTTTGTTAACCTTTCCACCCTATCAAGAAGTTCGTGGGGTATTCCGTGATTCACCAACTACAATCACGAAAGCATCTTAGTTAGCACAGTTAAAATGAACAACATCAACAAAACCTTAGCTTGCAAGTGTATACGGAGAAAGATTTTATGAGGAAGTTGGTGGAGTACCTCAAAAAATCCCCAGTTTTGGCAAGCATCTTCGATCTGCTCTAGGGTGGCCTTCTTCTCCTCACCGTTGATATTCGCCAAGTTGATCACGGGAAACTTCTCCATCTCTCACCTTTTTTTTATCTCTCTTGTCACTCAAGGAACGTAATCAGATTTTGTTTCTGTGTGCAGATTGGAAACTATGTGTTTGGTATTTATAGAAATTTAAGTGCACAGTACTGGTGAAAAATATGAAGAATGATGTTAGGTTAAGGCACATGAATCACGAATTGTCTTGATCATTTAACTTTGCGTCATTGAATTATCAACGTGGAATATTGGAGTTATATTGAGGTAGATTCTACCGACCTCTCAAATGTATACTAGGTTAGTGTTAGGTCATTTTCTTGAACAAATGAATGATAACAAAAAAATTGTCAAAACATTTAAAAATGAATCTTATCAACAACAGTTTATTATTACTTTATTACTTTCGAATATTTTTCGTTCTTCATTGGTCAGCAGTCGAACTAGGAGTTATTTTCTGTTCCACTACTACCATCCGATCACGGGTGAAAAAAAGACTTTTCCATTTACTTCCTTTTCTTGTATACCAACAATTCCTTTCATACTTGCATCTTGCTTTAGTAAAAAAAAAAAAATCTCTTTGCATAATTTTTTTTTTAAAAAAATTGTCAATGTATTTATTTTAGCTTTATAAGATAAGTAAAAGCTAAAAAAAAACTAAATATGATCAAAACAAGAAATTACTTAAATACTTTTTCATATAATCTGTGTATTTATATTTTCTTTTTAGTGTATTCATATATAATAAACAAATGTTTCACCTACTGAATAATTTTTACAATCATAAATTAATTTATATTCTATATACATTAGCAAATTATCATTAGCTGATTTAACAAACCGGATCATTATGATCATTCTTATAAAGTGGATCGTGTTAATTATTAATAATAGTTAATTTGTATTAGTATCAGGATTAAAAAATATTATACGTAATTCAAAATAATAGTTGGTGTTATATGAGAAACATTATCTAATTTTAGTCAATAAAAATGTTATAAAAGTAATATATTTATGGAAATGAGAAACATATTTAAACTGTGCCTAAGAAAAGAATTACATTGTTTAGACCATGTTTAGCCGTCTTAATTGAACTTAAAAAATCTAACACTGTTTAAATTGGACGGCTGGACGCCATTAATCCATTATTCTCACACGAAAATCTCCTTTTATATTATATATTTTCTTTTTTTGGCATCTTTCTAATTCTTGATACAATTTTACTTAAGGAGTCAACTCGACATGATTGATTGAAGCAGAAAGTCAAGAATTTGACCACTTGACCAATTGGAAGATCTTGCCAAAGCAACCATGAAGAGTGTAATTTTTCAAGCTATTTAGAGAACAAAGAGAGAAGTAGTTTCGCATTTGATATGTTATACTCTTAAATTGACTGTCAAATTGTTTTTGGATTTTGCATCTTTAAATTGAGTAAAAATAATAATAAAAAAATAGCTTTAGATAATAAAAAAAAATAACAGCTAATGTTTTATGTGTTTGTGTAATATTGATCATAGAGTTTTTCGGTAAATAATTAAAACGATTTATTTTACATTCTAAAATAAGAAAAATAATACTTTGATTATGGTCTAAACAAAATACACCTATTTTAATAATAATATGTATAAGTATTCCTAAGTTAAAAAGTAAAATAAAATAAATAAAATGTTATCATTTTGAATTGTAGAGTGTTCTTTTTTGGATGTCAAATTATACTATCATTGAAAGAATTTTTCACTTTCGTGGGTGGAAGACTTGTTAATATTTATAGCAATAATTTCTCTCTCTACAATTTTTTTTTTATTTTAAAATATATAACTCATAATATAAATTTTGCATTTCGAACTATCCATTCTAAATATTTCTGAATTACGGGTTCCAAAACTCAAAATAAAAAGAGAAATAATTAGAAATTTAGAACGAATGGATGTGAGGAAGAAATTAGGAGGTGCAGGAAGAAGCTGCACAATGGACGTGCAAATCTGGGTCCAATTTTGGGCTTTCAAATTCATTCAATCCAAGTCACTTCCTGCTAAATTTTTTTATAAATCTTTACTGACTTATCTGTTTTCAACTATGTAAGTTGACAAAAATTATTGCAACTTACACTGGACTTTTTTTAGTTTAACTAATTTCAAGATTTTGTTTTTCAAAATCTAATGAACTATAAGTTCTTTTAATTATTTTAGCCTGGTGAAACTCAATTGTAACACAGTTATATAATAAAATATTAATTAAAATAATAACAAGAAAATAATAAAGCTTAAAATTGTTTATTTGTGCGGGTTGCCGGACTTTTATTTAATTTTATTATTCATTTTAGTCATATAAATAAGTCTCATTTTATTTAAATTTATTAATTCTTCTTTAAATTAAAATCAATAAAGAGGATTGTTAGTAAGAAATCAATAAAACATAATTCTAATATAGTTTGCATTATAGGCTAATCTTCATTAAAAATTGTAAAATCAGGAAAGAATCATATAACAAGATACTAGACTTAAAAAAACTGTCATTTTCAATAAATTACAAAAAGTGGGTTAAATATAATGAGTTATCAGTACTTTTAATTTAAATAATAATCTAACAAAACATTTACTTGAAATTCAAAGAAAAGAAGTCGGAGATGGTAATTGACATTTTTACAAATAATAATTAAAGTCGTTTATAAACTTTTTATATTTCACATTTTACTTTTATATAAATGTTTTGGTACTAATTAAGCTAAATTATCTTTAATTTGAGAAAAATAATGTGGCCTTAACCTTAGTCAGTAGTAGCCATAAAACAATTATTATTAAATAATAATAATAAATGATAATCACAATTAATCACTTAATTAATGGAATTGAATTTTTAGTTAGCATATTTTGGTGCAGGTGGCAGTGTTAGAATTGGGGTTTGCTTTTGGAATGGTAGGGAGCAACTTCGGTGGAGTCTTGCTCTAGCTTCTCTCAATCTCACCCTTCTCCAACCTGGCGCTTTCTCTCAGGTTCTCTCTATGCTTCAATCGTCCTTTGATTTTCTTTCTTCACTCGTAGTCTATTATCAATTTTTTTATTCTGACTATTCGATCGTATGCGTTTTTATTTTATTTCCGAATTTTAGGAGTGTGGATTATTTTAGGGATCTGATGCGTTTCTCTCACTCTGATCTATTTTTCGATTTCTAGGCACTCGGTTTAAAGAGAAATTTATAAGCTTGTGACTCGTTTTCTAATTCGTTTGACTAATATATTTTATTTTATTTTATTGAATGGACGAGATCCTGCATGAATCTAATCCCAGAAATGGAATTAGTTTCCCTAGGCTCGTTTTGGATTTCCCAGAATTGGTTAATTAGTTTGCTCCTCACTTTTGGGGACAGAATGAACTTGAAGTGAATTCGAAATAGGGTAGATGTAGCTTCTGTGGTAACAAATGTGGATTTGTTAATGTGAAATATGGCTCTATTATGTTTTTAGGCGAATGTAGAATTGTATAATTTGGAGGAAATGTTTTTAACTTCGTTTCTGAAGTTCAGCTTCTTGCTGGACAAGTAAAAGACTATTAAACTTTAAGAATTCACTAACTGGCGTTGTTCTTTCCAACCAGGCATTCTTAGGGTCAGATTCTTTTCCCTTTTCAAGCAAGATAGTGGTTTTTGAGAAGGAAATGTAAGATTAATATAATGGTATTTGTATATAGAATAGGTCATTAAGGATTGATTAAAGTTGGATAAGCTTTTATTGGATTATTTCTCACAATTCTATATTCGGAGTAATAGTTTCTGTCATGTGAATCACTCCCATAAAATGTTGGAAATAACAATGAAGATTAAGGGACTAAATACCTCTCACATTAACCATCATGTTTTTTTTTATGACATGCAAGCCTAAATTGTATGAAACTTCATTTCACTATTCAGATATATTAAAATTACTTCTAAAAATTGCGGGGCTTTCTCTTGTGTCCATTTGGGGGGTTTGAGATTCATAAAAAGAGAGGGAACCTTTTGCAAGTGCGCAATGTGTGTCATTATATCGTGCCTAGGCCAGATAGGACTGTCATAATTTTCAAAGATAATTCTTTCAAACTACATTAGCTTTGGTATTCTTCCTAGCTGCTTTACGGTGTTCAGCCAGCAAATATTCCATAGTGGTTTCTTTATGTGCTGAGAGAATGTTAAGCTTTTCTTTGTTAATTACCTTGCTCAAGTTCTTATGGGCTTGTTTTGCTTTCATTCTCGTTCAGGAGGATATCTTATCCTCTCTTATAATACATGTTCCTCTTGTCCTCAAAAATTTGCTTTTAACGTTTATATGAATTTCTGATTACTGCAATTGGTAAATTCTGTTCGATAAGTTGTCTTAGCAGTTAATAACTCTTTCTTTGTATATGGGCAATTAATTGTTTCAGCAGGTTCCCCGAGTACACTTTTGGTTTTTGATTCTTGAGGATGGTGCTTGTTTTAGCCCTGGGGGATTTGCACATACCCCACAGGGCACCTGATCTTCCTGCAAAGTTCAAATCCATGCTTGTCCCTGGCAAGATCCAACACATAATTTGTACTGGAAATTTGTGTGTTAAAGTATGTCCATCTTATTGAAATAATTATTTTTGGTTCAGTTTTGACTGTTGGCATGCTTTGTTTGGATATAATCACTATCTTCTGCTTTATGATTTTCAACTTCTTTATTATGAATGAACACATGACACAGGTTAGAAGGTCTGAAATTTTCATCTTCCCTTTTTGACAAATGAAATGTTCTCTCTAAAATCTTGTAGTTGTTGAGTTCATTTGGAAAGGTTTGCTCTGATTACAATGCGTTTACAATAACGTTTAGCTGTGGAGCACATCAAATTTTGTTTTGTCAGTGTTTGTGTTGTTTATTTTATCGTTGTCATTGTTCATGATTCATAGGTTGAAAATTGATGAGTGTTGAACAATTAGTAATGGGGAGGTAATTGTTGGTGCCTGTATGGAAGAAGGTTTGTAATGGTTTCTGTGGGCAGTGACATTGTGTTGAGGCCTGGTGGGATGCTCCCTGATTTTTCCTATATCATCCATTATTGCTATTTCCAAAGGGCAAGTTGAAAGACTGTTCATTGTCTCCCCACACCCTGTTATCTTGTATATATTATTGAACATTCTTTTCAGTAGCCCAAAACATTTTTATGTGCATATAAAACTGGTTATCAAGCCTGTTAAGATCAGTGAAACTGTGTTATTATTGATGACAACAGAATGGAGCAATAATGATTTAGGTTGATCAACTATACTAACCCTGGTATCAGGGGTACAGTACTGTCACTTTCTTGTAGGAGAACAGCTTCTGTTTATGCTTTATTTACCCCCCTTTGTAATGCATTAATTATCTCTCTGCACCTAATAAAAATAATTCATTAGATTTGTTATGTTTTTCTTTATATACTGCATATTTTATTCACATTAACTTGATATAACGTTAGATTTTTTCTTTTGGTTGAATGTATAAGCTAATTTTACTTCATTTCTGCTCAGGAAATTCATGACTACTTAAAGACTCTTTGTCCAGACTTGCATATAACCCGCGGCGAGTATGATGAAGAGACGAAATATCCAGAGACCAAAACACTAACCATTGGCCAATTTAAGCTGGGACTATGCCATGGTCATCAGGTCTGATTTTAAGTCTTTTTCCCGGCTTTATCTAAAATGGACCTAAGAAAATTGGTAGCATGGATAAATCATACAGAAATTACCTTGTGATGTATCAATAGAAAATCGAATGGCTAAGATAACTTGGGACTTATTTGGGATGAATTGAAGGTTTTAAAACATCAATTACAACCCAAGCCAAAGTTAATTTATTTCACTCCAAATAAATTAACTTTGGAGTTCAAATTGGTAGCAAGGATAAATCATAAAGAAATTACCTTTTGATGTATCAATAGAAAATCGAATGGCTAAGATAACTTGGGGCCTTATTTGGGATGAATTGGAAGGTTTTAAAATATCAATTACAACCCAAGCCAAAAGTTAATTTATTTCACTCCATTAAAAATTTGTCACATCTCACAAGCCTGCAACCCTAGAGCCAAATTTGTAGCAAATGGCACTCTCCATTGAAACTGTTTTGGCACCACACAAAATTAATCAGTTTCCAACATGCCTCGATGTCCTACATCCTTTCACCATTCCCCCTATTATTTCCTGTATAAAGAAGAGCATATAATTAAGATTTCTGAACAATTGATTTCTGTCGAACTTGGACTCAACGGGAATGGGTAACCGGATGAGATGAAGGAAATGTAACATTTAACAAAATTGGGACCAATTCAAAAAATTTAAAACCACAAAGGCTACTGTAACAGATCAAAATCGAGGAGTATGGATGGGGCCACAAACAGTGGTTTCTAGTTAGAAGAACACATTTGCACCATTTCGCCTTCTAGATATTAGCATATAGGATTTTCTTGGCAGTTTTGGGTGCAGCACTTGAGTCTTTCCATCAAAGGCTTGTGGGTTGGAGTTGGAGTCATTCCTGCTGTATGTTACTTTGCTACAGCTGACCGCTTTAATATGAGCAGAATGATATACTGCATTCTGCCACGCTGCACTTGTATAGGTTTATTTATAGTCTCTTTCCCGTCTTTCTTGATCGTGTTTAAGTTTAACAGTTATAGTTCAGATCTGTTATATTTGATTGTTTCAACCGTATTCCTCCCTTGATTAGATTTTTTTTTTTTTTTGAAACTGTTAATTGCTTCTGTTTAGTAGAAACCTGAACCTTGCTATATAATGCATTTATATATGATAATATGAGTCTTTATTGATTGTGAAGGTTATTCCATGGGGAGACCTAGACTCACTGGCAATGCTACAGAGGCAGCTGGATGTAGACATCCTTGTCACAGGTCACACCCATCAATTTACAGCTTACAAACACGAGGGAGGTGTGGTTATAAATCCAGGTTCTGCAACAGGTGCCTACAGCAGTATCACTTATGACGTGAACCCAAGCTTTGTCCTTATGGATATCGATGGTCTGCGAGTTGTGGTTTATGTATATGAACTTATCGATGGAGAGGTTAAGGTTGATAAGATTGATTTTAAGAAAACATCTACCAGCCACTCTGCCCATTAAACACTAGGATTTTGGACCTCGTCTCTTCTATCTTTCACTCATTTTGTTTAGTTTTTTTTTTCCTCGTTCAAACTTTTCAAGGGTGCACTGCTTTTAGTTTTATTTTTTGTTTTTTATGTACACTTGTATTTGGCCATGTCATAGGATTCTTAGGCTTTGATTAATTTGTGATCTGTGCCAAAATTTAATGACTTATAATCAGTAACAGCATTGTGTATTACTCGTCTTACCAGTAATTGGTTCAGAGCCAGAGATGTTGCTTTGTTATTTCCCCCTATGATTTTAGTCTCTAGATTTCAGAAAATTCGCAATATTAATCAGATTTCAATTTTTGCTTATATTTATTTCTTTTAGTTACTCAAACTATTCTTCCTGATACTTTTAAATGGACATATTAGTATTTTTATTCAATTATATGAAAATAACGAAAACATATTTAAAGTTCCGGATCACATCAAAATTACAAATTTTCTGAAAGTTGAACTAATAATTTTCTAGAATTTAATACTGAGAGAAAAAAGAAGTCGAAATCACGGATAAGAAAATAAAGGGCTTATTATAATATAGTCAAGAAAATCTTATTATAGTTAGAGATTATGGAAGAAATTAATCTGGGAATTGAGAATAAAATTTAGAGAGAGAAAAATTAACATAAAAAATAAAAATTTATAATAATCATGTCATTTTATTGAATTGGTTGCATGTCCACTCAGGTAAAACTTTAATACTTATACAATAACATGTCATTTTATCATGTCTAAAATATTAATTTATCAATAAAACTTTAATACTTTACTTTTACAATATCATGTCATTTTACCAATTTTAATATTAAATAATGATATTATTATTATTATTATTATATTAATTTTAATTATAATGATAAAATATTAGTTTTATATTTTAATCTATGAAAAAAATGTATTTATCATATTTTTCCAATCAATCACAAGTTTTTATAAATTTCATTCCTAAATTCATTCAATTTATCCAGATCTTTAAAAAGAAAAATTAAAAATAAAAATTAAATAAAAAAATAAAACGAGGATCAAAACTAAAACTCCTGTATCATGAATTAAACTCATTAAAATGGTAAATTTAAGAAAACGAATATAAAATAAGCAAGAGTTACATGGTCGCAGGTATTGCCACGCCTTTGGCTTAAGTGAACTAAGAGAGAATACGTTGCTTGCGAATGGATCCTCAGGTGTGGCACAAAGTTGCAGCGATTTCAGGTTCAATTCCTTTCTCGTCGTCTTCCATCTTTGATCACAATTCGCATAATTTTCTTCAGAAACTATAATTCACTGAAACTTAAACAGGTGTTGCAGCACTTGGATTGGGAACCTATGGTGCTCACGTTTTCAAACCCCAAAACCCTGCTTACAAAGAAGTCTCTTTCTACTCTGAACTTTCTCCTAATTCATTTCCATTTCTGTTCCATCAAAAAGCTTGGTTTTTTCTTCCTGTTTAAATTGGAATTTGTGTGTGAAGGTTTGGCACACAGCATCGCTTTACCATTTGGTTCACACCGCTGCGTTAGTTGCCGCCCCAATTACAAAACACCCCACTGTTGTAAGTTCTCATTCAGAATTTTTCCTAATTGCTCTTCCCTTATGAACCCTTTCAATGTTATTGCTATGATGAGTGTTTATGAGATAAAGTCGTCATTTTTTTTTCACTCATCGTTTTCTTCTTTACAGTTTGGAGGCCTTCTAACAACTGGGATCTTGGCCTTCTCTGGGACGTAAGTTTTATCTCAAACTTTACTATTTTAATGCTTATTTTGTATTTTACCAGGGATGTCTTTTCCAACTATTTGTTATCCTTATTTTGGGACTAGAGGTAATGTTTTTCAACTTTATTATTTTTTATTTGGGACGGGAGTTGATATGAAAAATTAAAGGTGGGCTTAGTGAAAGAGGTTCTTATCATTTTTGGAACTTGGAGACAAATTTCAATCGAATAAAAGATATTTAAAGTTTGATTAAGGAGGTCAAGATGTACATCTGTTCAGGATTCAGGACATTGTTGAAGCTTATATTTAAGCCACCAAGGTTTAATAGCTGAGCAATTGCCACATTTATGTTGAAGATATTAAGTGTTTATTTCGTTATATTGGTGGCACAATTAAAAAGCTGGGTAAGACATCGGCTGAAGTACTAGTTGTGAACTATTGGTTGAAGGAGTCCTCCATATGAAAAAATTAAGCATGTCAGGGGTTGTTGAACCAAATTTAGAAGGGAGACATTGATTTCAAAAAGGGAAGGGAACTGCTGCATAATTTTATGTTAATCAAGTTTACTTATGTTGATGATGTAATCAGATATAATTTCTCTTACTGAATCAACGTTTGGGTCTAAACTCTGAAAGTATAATCGCTAATTTTGGAGTTAGGGATGCCAAACAATGGATGGTTAACCCAGTGATTCATAAGATGTGACTAACCTATAATACTTCAACAAAGTTAAATTGTCCACTTAGGTAGAAGGGTGGTGTGAGTGTGTTCTAAGATTCTTAAGGCATGCCTTTTGAGTGGGGAAAAGAAAAAGGAAAAACTAGCAATTTGGGTTTTTGCCCACCCCAACCGAAGAATGTAGCTTGTTGTAAACATTTCTAGGGCATGTCACTGCTCCCTATATGTGACCAGTGAGTACGAGTGATCTCGAGAAATACACAAATTAGGGCTAGTTTGTGGGTTGAAGCTTGGGAAATTCTAACATTTATATGTTATCTGACTTTCAATATCTTTTTGGAAGGTAATCCAATTACCTTTACATTTTGGAGACACAAAATATTGTTTCTACATCTCCGCACAACAAATGAGTACAAAGTTCTAGAATTTACATCCCCTTGTTTGAAGCAGTTATTTTCAGGCACTGTATGCAATAGCTGTGTTCTTACTTGTTGCTTGATGTGCTGAGCAGGTTGAATGCTTTTTTAACTTGTTCATTCTTGAGCACAAGAATAATTTATGCCTTGATTTACCATTTGTTGTATAACCTTTCTCTATTTAATTAGCCTGGTGTATAACAATATTTTGTTGCTGCATGCTCTGATTTTTGGTTGGAAATGTTGGTAAAAAGTATTGGAATGATGAATGATCATTAAGCTGTATTGAATTTTTAGGTGCTATACTGTTGCACTTCTTGAAGACAGAAAATATTCAACTTTGGCTCCATTTGGTGGCTTTGCGTTTATAGCAGCTTGGGGTAGCCTGTTTTTCTGATGACTTCGATTCTATTTTGGTTTCTGCTGTTACGACATCTATCATCAAGTTTGCCAAAAAGTAATCGGACTACCACTGAATCAACAGTTATCAGCTCATATTGTACTTCATATTTGTAAATCATTTCCCTTTTGTCTTACCAATGGTTCATGATCTTGAAATCAGTGTTTCTACCGATGATGTTCTTAACAGATTGAAGGTTTTCTGTCAACTGTTGAACCTGACTCCATGTCCTTAGCTGAAGGGGGGCAAAAGCACGACTTATATAACATTGTTTTCTGATATTCATGAATAAAACAAGAAAAAAGTGATTGTATAAATATTTGAAAGTAGAAAACAGATTGAACGTAAAGTGGTCTTTTGTAATTAATAGGTGGAAAAATAAAATAAAAACACAATTAACCGAATTATTTCCTTGCGATTGCCCACAAGACTGGAAATTGAATTTAGCTTTTTTCAGCTGTGACTTTGGGTGCTCTCGGGTGCAGTAGTGAGGTGTTCATATGGGCATGCTTGATTAAATAATTTTGCAGTAGAATTTTAGAAAAATATTTATTGTGCTAGTATTCACATATACTTGCTTTTAAATTGGAATAGGAAATAAAGGTTGACTATTTTCATTATGGACATAAATGTTCCAAATACTTTGTAAAAGTATACGTTATAAATAAAAATTTAAATCCTTTTTAATTGCGTATAGATTTTGGCCGTTAAAACATGGGTGAAGTTTATTTTAGAGATGATCATTGAAATACTATACTACAGCTCTACAAAATATACTTATTAATTACCTTAAAGAATAATAGTAAAAGTAAAAGATATATACGTGCTCACATCAAACATAAAACCGCGTCAAACCATATAATATTAATGTAAGAATTATTTTAACAACGTCATCAACATTATTTGACCTTTTATGAAGGTACTTTGTTTGTGTCAATCACCTATCCAACTCTTGAAAACTTGTTTAATGTCTTCTTCAGGCGAAGAATTGTTGAGCTACATAACTCAAACAACACTTCATTAATCCACCGAAGAAACATATACATCTTCTTAGTTTCTGCTAAAACATGCTAGTAAAACTATAATATCTGCGTTGCGTAGGCTACTTGTGAATGTGAAAGCTTCGACATGTTACGTGGAGAATCTTCCTCAAGTTCTTCTGATGCATCTTCGCGGGGGAGCTACCATGTTTATTTGAGTTTTGGAATGGAAGGCACTCACGTAGATTTTGCTAACACCTTATGTCTTTCGTTGCAGCGGAAGGGAATCTCAACTTTCAGATATGATAAGCTAGTTGAGAGAGATGTGATGTTGAAAAAAGTTCAGAAGGCAATGGAGGAGTGCCTTGTTGCCATTGTCCTTCTCTCCGAGAATTACGCTGCTTCCACTTGGTGTTTGGATGAACTCCGAAAGATTCTTGATGTGGGAAAACCAGTTATTCCTGTGTTTTACGAAGTCGTTCCTTCCGATGTTCGGCACCAGAGAAATAGTTTCGCTAAGGCTTTCGAAGAACACGAAAGAAGATCAGAAGAAGACCAATTGAAGGTGCAACAATGGAGGAAATCCTTGCAAGAAGTTGCGGACTTTTCTGGCTGGGAGTCCAAGGATAGGTGAGTTTTGATTGTGTTAATTTATCTACGTAAGTAATCATCATTTCAGTTTTTTGGTAGATACAATGACCAAACACATAATTAGGAAGAAGATACAACACAAAATTACTATATGATTTCGGTAATTACTAATCATTATTCAAAATTTTAACTCAATCTATAATAATTAGCGAATGGCTCTGTTATATTTCATGTCTGTTGACATTGGAATTATCAGAAAATTATATATTTTTATCAATAGGAGAAGGGAAGAGCTCATTGAAGACATTATTAAATCGGTATGGACAAAAATACGTCTTAGATTGGCATCATACGAGGAGGAAAGGGTTGGAATTGATTCAAGAGTTGAGAAAATACGTTCACTTTTGAAACTGGAATTGAAAGATGTGGTTCACTTCACTGGAATATGGGGCATGGGTGGCATAGGAAAGACAACTCTAGCAAGAGTTGTATTTAAGAAAATATGTAGCCAATTTGATATTAGTTGCTTCCTTGAAAATGTGAGGGAGATTTCTGGGAAAACTCATGACATGCTTACCTTACAAATAACACTTCTCTCTCATATGGAAGTGAAGGAATTCACAATTCAAAATTTGGATGAAGGAAAGATCGTAATAGGAGGTATCTTACGCAACAACAAAGTCCTCCTGGTCCTTGATGATGTTGATGACGCAAGACAACTGGACAGTTTGGGTGTGAATGATCAAGGGAAGTTTGGCCCTGGGAGCAGGATTATAGTAACAACAAGAGACATGGAAGTACTAAAACCACTTGGAAATTTTGAAATTTGTAAAATTGATCTGTTAAATTCTGATGAATCCCTTCAACTTTTTTGTCAGAAAGCATTTAAAAGAGACAAACCATCAGAACAACTATTGCAGTTGTCAAAAGTTGCTGTTCAACAAGCTGGAGGCCTTCCTCTGGCCCTTGAGATGATGGGTTCATCCTTCTGTGGGAGAAACGAATCTCAGTGGAAAACACTTTTAGATATGAAAGAATACTCAAAGAAAGATATTGTGATGGAGAAACTTATAATAAGCTATCATGGGTTACCAGAAAGTTATCAGATTTTGTTTCTTGATATTGCATGTTTCTTCAACGGGTGGGTGAAAGAGCATGTGGAAGAAATTCTAACAATTTGTTGCCGTTGTCCAGCAAACGGAATTGATGTACTAATTGGTAAATCACTGGTAAGTTGTGATGGATCACGTTTATGGATGCATGATTTACTTCAAGAAATGGGAAGAAAAATTGTTGTCGAAAAATGTCTGGTAGATGCTAGCAAACGCAGCAGGTTGTGGTCACCCCATGACATTGATCAAGCACTAAAAAGAAAGAAGGTAAGATTTTTAAGTTGATTTGATCTTATACAAATTTTATATGAATCTGTATCTCAACTCCTCATAACAGAAGTGAACTAACTTGGTTGATCTTTCACTCACTATGATATAATGTCATGACTTGAATTTGGATAATCTTTTATTTCATTTTAAATCCTTTTTGAACTTGAAATTTATAATGAGCTTGTGAAGTTCTCTGCAGTCTAAACTTTTGTAGAACAATTGTATGTCATAAGAGGAAGGATTAATCCTCTTCAACGTTGTTTGCAGAAAAATGAATCGATTCAGGGTATAGTTTTGAAGTCGTCCACTGAGCCATACATTGCAAATTGGGATCCCGAAGCCTTCTCAAAGATGTACAATCTCAAATTCCTTATAATTAATTTTCACAATATACAATTTCCCCGTGGCCTCAAATGTCTTAGCAGTTCACTGGAAGTTCTTCAGTGGACAAAGTGTACTTTGGAAGCTCTGCCGCTTGGCGTTGAGCTTGAGAAACTTGTAGTGTTAAAAATGCGTTACAGCAAAATAAAGAAGATCTGGAGTGATTCTCAAGTAAGTATCTCAGTTAACATCTTGCGCATTCAATTTAGTACTAGCACAAAATCTTCCAAAGCTAATCATTTTCATACTTCCGTTCTAATCGGTCAGCATTTCAAAAGGTTGAAGTTCATTGATCTGAGCCATTCCGAAGATCTAATTGAAAGTCCTATAGTTTCTGAGGTTCCATGTCTTGAAATTTTGCTTCTTGAAGGTTGTAAAAACCTTGTCAAAGTTCACCAATCTGTTGGACTGCACAAGAAGCTTGTCGTGTTGAACTTGAAAGATTGCATAAACCTTCAAATCCTACCAACAGAGTTTAAAATGGATTCTTTGGAGGAATTGATTCTTTCTGGCTGCTCAAAACTTAAAAAGCTCCCCGAGTTTGACCTACTTACTGGATTAGAAATCTTCATGCCTTGAAGAGTTTGACCTTAATTGATTGCCCAAGGCTTGAGTCTTTGCCAGACGTTCAATGTTTGTGTACAGCTAACAGTACTCAAACGAAACCCTTGAATTCAGATGCATATATGCTATGGAAGATCTTTGAGTTGCACATGAATCAGGTATAGTCATTATATACACCTCATTCTCTCCCTCATCTGCCCCCTATCCACCCTAATCATTTCCATAAAGTTTGTGTTTACCAAATGGAAGGTAGGCCACATTTTATGTTCATCATTCCGGGGAGAGAAATTCAAAAATGGAATCAAGAGTGCTTTTTGGTTGATCCATCACATCATCCATATAACATGTTGGGTTGTGATTCAGCTGCATCAATAAAAGTGGAAGCACCTCAATACTGTGAATCTAGTGGATGGTTAGGGATTGCAATATGCTTAGCATTAGAACGTTCTCAATCACATGTGAGTCCACATTCCAAGGGAAATGAGGAAACTAGCATTTATTTTTGGGCATGTAAAGCTCATGATGGTGAACCTGACTTCATTTTCCCCACAGTACCTGAACATGAATGCGAAAAATGCCTTCTTCAACTGATATTTTATGTGGAGAATCATTCTAAGGCATGGAAACCAAGTATAAGAAAGTGCGGGTGTAGTGTTATATTTAAGGAAGATGTTGAAGAATGGTGCAATTAACAGCACTCAAGTGATCCTATTTCATCAAGAAACACAAATGATTATTTGCAGCAGTTACTGTTTAGGTTTTTTATTGCAGCTATTTGAAGACATACTTATAGATTTTTTATATGAATGCTTTCAAGTAAGCTCTAAAATTATACAACTTCCTATAGTTATATACTTCGTTTCGAAAGAAAGTTTATCTTTGACAAAAAATATTTGGAAGGGCTATTATTTATGTAAAATCAAATTTAAGCCAATCAAATTATATATATATATATATATATATATATATATATATATATATATATATATATATATATATATATATATTCATTGCCGACAAAGAAAAAAAAAAGATATATAACATTCTGATACAGTCCAGTTTTTATTTCAGCCAATAACTTCCTTGTATAACCATTGCTTAAGAGTACTAAATACTACTGCATAAAATAATAAAATATTTCGCATGAAATAAGAAAACCACCATTTTTATACCAATCATCACCTCCATGGTCGGTCATACAATAATACAATAAAATTTAGTATATGGTTGTAAAAGTAATTTAGTATACATCTCCATTTTCCAGTAGTTTCTTAATCTATAAGCCTGCAACAAAGCAGATAACATGCCAAACACGAATTATAGTTAAAATATATTTTATAATTCTTGTTCATTTTTAGTTACATCAGCATATACACAAGTCATAGAAAGTTTAAACATAAAGAATCATAATAATGCGAGAAATTCGGTCACAGAAAAGTGAGATAATTGAGTGTCAACCATGTAAGTATTCATTCAACCTGCACCAATGGTCTGATTTACACTGCATGTTCCCATCATGACCTATCCATTCACAAAAATATTATTCCTCAGTTGTTATCTGTAAATTTTCTAGCTACTTTTTTTCTCTTCCAGGGGCAGATTTAAAACTTTATAATTCAAACAATAACGCTTGTATATATCCACCAAAAGAAGCATATGGTCTTATATGAGCTAATCATTTTGGTTTAAACTTTGAACATAAATTGAACTATTTTTGTCCGAGGGTGCATGCCAAGGCTTCAATGTTAAGTGGAGAATCTTCCTCAAACTCTTCGAGATGGACATACCATGTTTTTTTGAGTTTTCGAGGAGAAGACACGCGCTTAGGTTTTACAGATCACTTGTACGCTGCGTTGGTGAGAAAGGGAATCATAACTTTCCGAGATGACAAAAATCTAGAGAAAGGAGATAAGATAGATAAAGAACTATTTAAAGCAATTGAAGAGTCCCTCGGGGCCATTGTGATTCTCTCTGAGAACTATGCCTCTTCCTCTTGGTGTTTGGATGAGCTCAACAAAATTCTGGAATCAAATAGAGCTCTGGGGAGAAAAGTTTTCCCAGTTTTCTGTGGGGTTAGTCCTAGTGAGGTTCAACACCAGACAACAAAGAGTTTTGAAGAGGCTTTTCAGAAACATGAAAGAAGATTTGAGAAAGACACAGAAAAGGTGCGACAATGGAGAGATTCCTTGAAGGAGGTTAGCCAAATTGCTGGCTGGGAGTCCAAAAATTACCAGTATGTTTTTGCCAGCATTGATTTTTCTTTTAGCAACAATATATACTTGTACTTTTTTTCTCTTATTCTTAGTTACATTTCTTTTATTCTAAATTGGATCATGGATATATACATATATAAATATATCATAGTTTTCGTGAAATATACATGTGACAAGTAGTGAACTTTTATTTTATTTTTCTTCATGTTAAATTATAACATGATTATGCATTTTCATCCACAGGCATCAAACGGAGCTCATTGAAAACATTGTTGAATCGGTATGGACAAAGCTACGTCCTGAAATGCCATCTTTCAATGATGGGTTAGTTGGAATTGGCTCAAGGGTTAAGAAAATGGACTCACTTTTAAGGATAGAATCCAAGGATGACGCTAGCTTTATCGGAATATGGGGCATGGGTGGCATTGGAAAGACAACCCTAGCGAGAGCTGTCTTCAGGAAAATCCAGCACCAGTTTGATATTAGCTGCTTCCTCGACAACATCAGAGAGATTTCAAAAGAAAGTGGTGGCAGGCTTCGTTTACAAGGAAAACTCCTTTCTCATCTGGGTATAAAAGGCTTGGAAATTAGAGATTTAGACGAGGGAAAGAACACAATAAGAGAACTTCTATTCAAGAAGAAAGTTCTTCTTGTCCTTGACGATGTTGATGATACTAGCCAACTAGAGAGTTTGGCTGAGAGGTTAGAGTGGTTTGGCCCCGGGAGCAGAGTTATAATAACAACAAGAGACACACACGTCCTAATATCACATGGAATAGTTGAAAACTACAAAATTGACGTCTTAAATTCTGACGAATCCCTTCAACTCTTGAGCCAGAAAGCCTTCAAAAGAGATAAACCTGATGAACATTATTTGGAGTTGTCAAAAGCTGTTGCCAAATATGCAGGAGGCCTCCCTTTGGCCTTGGAGCTGTTAGGTTCATTTCTGTGTGGAAGAAGTGAATCCCAATGGAAAGAAGTAGTGGATATGATAAAAGAAGTGCCCCCGAGTCATATTGCGATGAAATCGCTTAGAATAAGCTACAATGGGTTGCCACTACGTTATAAAACTTTGTTTCTTGATATTGCATGTTTCTTCAAAGGGAGGATAAAAGAGCTTGTGATACAAGCTCTAGAAATTTGTGAGCGTTATCCACCAGTTGGAATTGAACTTCTGGTTGAAAAATCACTAGCAACTTATGATGGCTTTACCATAGGGATGCATGATTTGCTTCAAGAATCAGCAAGGGAAATTGTTAAAGAAGAAAGTTATGTGGATCCGGCCAAACGAAGTAGGTTGTGGACTCTAGAGGAGACAAATGAAGTATTAAAACACAATAAGGCAAGTTTTTTAAGCTAATGTCCAATTCCATTAATGTACTTTTTACTCTATATTTTAACTTCTTATGACATGTCTTAACTTTATCTGCATTATTATGATTCTCTGATAGGCAAATGAATCAATTGAAGGTATTGTTTTGAACTCGCCTGAAAAGGAAGAAGCTATTTGGGATCCTGAAGCGTTCTCAAGGATGTATAATCTTCAATTACTTATCATAAACTATCGTTTAAATCTTCCTACTAGCCTCAAATCTCTTTGCAGTTCTCTGAAATTTCTTCAGTGGATGAACTATCCTTTGGAATCTCTGCCGCTTGGCGTGCTGCTGGATGAACTTGTAGAGTTGAAAATGCATTCCAGCAGAATAAAAAAGATTTGGAATGGAAATCAAGTCAGTAGTTCAATCATGATCCTGTTTTAACTTAAGACTAGAATAAGTCAAGTCTAGAAATGCTCATTAGTTCCATACTCTCTCATTTACCTTTTGTTCTGATTGGTCAGGATTTTGCAAAGCTGAAGTTCATTGATTTGAGCTATTCTGAAGATCTAATTGAAACCCCGATAGTTTCTGGGGCTCCGTCTCTTGAAAGATTGCTTCTTATAGGTTGTATAAACCTTGTTGAGGTTCACCCATCAGTTGGACAACACAAGAGACTTGTTCTATTGTTGCTGAAAGATTGCAAGAATCTTCAAATCATGCCAAGAAAATTGGAACTGGATTCTTTGGAGGAATTGATTCTCTCTGGCTGCTCAAAAATTGAAAAACTCCCTGAATTTGGAGAGAACATGAAATCTTTATCACTGCTTAATGTGGAGAATTGCATAAATCTCCTTTCCCTGCCAGATTCCATTTGCAATTTGAGATCTCTCAGAAAACTCTACGTTTCTGGCTGCTCAAGAATCTCAACACTGCCAGATGGTATGAATGAAAATGAGTCATTGGAGGAGGTTCATGTGAGTGGTACTGATATAAGAGAAATTCCTTTATGTTTAGAAAAACTTAGAGAGCTCTCCTTTGGAGGAAGGAAAGAAACAACACCCAAATCACAAAACTTACTTCAATGGATCTCGAAGTTTATGGGGCAACTAGATATGCAGGAGTCCATGGTGCCTCCTCTTTCCAGTTTATTGGCCTTGGAGTCCTTGGATTTAAGTTATCGAGGTCTTACTGATGAATCAATTCCTAGTGATCTTGGTCCTTTCTCATTGTTGAAGCGTTTAGATCTAAGTGGTAACAATTTTGTTAACCCACCTGCTCAATGCATTATTAGTCTTTCTATGTTGCATACTTTGTCCTTCAATGATTGCCCAAGACTTGAATCCTTGCCATTGCTTCCACCAAATTTACAAGCTTTGTACGCAACTAATTGTCCTAACTTGGAACCCTTTCACTTGGTTGGAGATACTCTATGGAAGATCTTTGAGTCACATTCACATGAGGATCCGGTATGTTTCTTATACACAGGACCAAAACTTCTTAACTTTTTTGTTTGTAGTCATTAAAACTATCAAGTTTTCTCATACATTAAAAGTTAAACTGAAGAACTAAATGAATAACTCTTTTATTAACTAGTTAAATTTACAACAACAAAAAAAACCTTGGATTGTAACAGATTGAAGGGCCAGAGCTTTGGTTCATAATACCAGGGAATGAAATTCCATCTTGGTTCAACAATCAAAACTCTCTTGCAATTGATTCATCAGATGAAACGTATGAGAAGTTGTGTTGTGATTCAGTAACTTCAATAACAGTGGATGTACCTGAGGACTTCCAGTTAAGTGAATGGTGGGGTATTGCAGTATGCCTAGTATTAGAACCTTTGAACATGGATGTGCCATCTTCATGTAATGCAAGGTCAACTTCTACTGTCAATGAGGAAATTGGCATTTATTACTGGGTGTGTAAAGCTCCTGATAAAGATCCTGACCCAAATTTTCCTATAGCACCCAAGTTTGGGCACATGCTGTATAAATTCAAGGAGCCTTACATCCATATTATATTCTTGAATGCTGATCATGTGTATATTCAGCATTATCTAAGTGGGGAGCAAACACAGCTTGAAGTGATACTTTTTGTTGAAAATTTTTCTGAATCATGCAAGGCAAGAATAAAGAAGTGTGGTTGCCGTGTGATATGTAAGGAAAAAATTGAAGAATGGAGGAAGCACTCAGATGATCTTAATATATCAAGAATAACAGAAACGAATCAAGATGAGGAACGTCATGAATTGGAGGAGGAAGAACCTACTTCTCCAAACACATCCTCTCCCGTGGAGAAAACAGAAGGACAAACTACCCTTGGTAAATGATCTCACTGTATCACACGTTCAATATACAAGTAATAATTTGGTTTGTAATTACTGATAGTGATGGAACATCTTACATGTTTTACTTTATAGTAAGATAATTTCATCTAATATACTTTAAGACACGAGAACATGCTCTTAACAATATGCTCCAAAACAAAACGTCTTAAATCTAATCTTATGATCAAGTGAATCTGTACCCTAGATAACCGCCCGGACCGTACCCGACCACGAAGGGGTCCGGTCTAGCAAGGCGTTCGGCGAAAGACCGCATACGGATGGACGATGTTGTGTCCGCATGACTGTCGATAGTCATGGCTGGACACAAACCCGCCCATAAGAGAAACTTTGAAGAATTCGCATGGAGTTCGTCACCGCAAAGGTAGCCCGGCATCCTCCATGCTCACCATACTATTAGGACGACCGGTACAGCTGTCACACCAAGCCGCCCGGTCAGTACGTCGTTACGTCAAAAATAAAATAAATATTAGAGCCCGTGAGCCCGTATATCGGGTAAATGGGGCGTCCCTGCGAAGCGCTCGCATGAGTAGGCTAAACGGACGTCNGGTTGAGGACATTGATATGGTAAATATCCATGGTTAAGGTAAAACTAAATTAGCCTCAGCAGACCAGTAATTGGGCCGTGATTAACATTTTGCTAATCATGGGCCCATAAAGGAAACTATAAATAAGAGTCAAAGGTAAGAGGTAGACACATACATTTAATGCACATTTATTTCTCTCTCTCTATCTCTACCTTTAATGTAAGAAACCGAATACTGACTTGAACGTCGGAGTGTCTTTAGCAGGTACCCGGCCGGACTTGCCAGGAGGACCCTCTACTTGGAGAAAACGAACAACGAACATCGAGAAGTTTGAGACAGCCGGTAAATAACGGAACGACGCGAATTGACCCGAAGACATTCACAGTAGAAACAAAATCAAACTTTATGTTGGGTCAAATTCAGTATTTAATAAGTACACAAAAACGGATGGAGCAGGTTGTGTTATGTTCTATATTCTCGATGCTTTTCCATTTTCTATGTGGTATATACTAGAAAAAGTTTTTCTTTTCCAACTATTTACGAAAGTGGTGCTGTTTTATGCTATATCAGCATAGAATAGCCAATCTTATGTGTGATATTTCTATGTTAAGTGATTTTTTTTATTTCATTTCAAACTAATTACCGAACCGTTGTCTGTGTTTCAGGGCATTCAAATACTACACGTCATTATAAAGATCTTATTTTTCTCTCAGAGTTAAGATGTTTAAATTAACTTTAATTTATGAAAAATTTACTCATTTTCTGTTAAAATGCACACTTCATCGTAGTCTCAGCCTGCTGAAGATGCCTATGATGTGCTGCGACACTGTTGGTTACCGTTATAATGATAATTTTTAATTTAATCGTGATCATTAAAACATTTAATTAATATCTCAAAATAAATTATAGAATTATGGGATCAATTATTTCATTGAAATTGGTTGGGATATGAGATTGAGATCAATAGTCGGAATTGTGTTGTGTCATCCGAAGTCTAAATTCTATTTAGAAAGCGAGTTTTCTAAATTACTCGAAGATACCTGTAAAAGATACTATGATGACAAAATTAGTTCAATATTTAGTACATAGCAATTAATTTGATAATTAATACACCTAACATACCTCCTTACTTCAAATATTTATTTATAGGTTTAGTGATGGACTGACTCTTGATTAATGTTAGTTTAATTATGGAGTAATCATGTTTTATCCTTTAGTTAATAACTTTTAAGGTTAATTTACTCTGAAGTTGTTCATCCCAATCAATCCAATTCATGGTCGACCGATCCATGTGGTTGCTAGCTGAGCTTGTTGTTCTGTTTTGTTAAAATGGTGATTGGTAATCTGAACTGGTACATGACCGGCTAACCTATTTGGTGACCAACCGGTCTTGGTGACTTGTGATCTAAGCTACCACATGACTAGTCAATCTATTTAGTGGTTGGTCAAACTCGCTAGTTTGTGTTCTAAGTTAGTGCATGGCCTATTGGTCTGTCTAATGGTTGGCCAGACTCGCTAGCTTGTGCTCTAGGTTAGTGCATGACTTGTCGGCTTGTATAATAGTCGGCCAATCTCAGTAGTTAATCATCCAAACAATCCTTAATTGTTTAAAGTGTGCCTGATCGAAGCATAGACCCCTCAAACCCAATTCTTAAATGATTAGTTAAAGAGTTTGAAATTGGCCATTTAGCTCCCATTATTCATGTGCTGCAAGAGTGATTTGATCGAGAGAGGTTTCCTGATTGAAGAGGTTTGAATCATTAGGAAGATTATTTCTTCCGTCAAGGTTGTGGAGTCAGTAATAATAATGAATATTGAAGTAATGGTTGTTAGGCAAGAAGACTCTTCAATTAATCATTCCAGAAACAAAAATGTAAAAGATTGTGTTTACCAAACAATTATACAAAAATGTGTTGGAAATGCAAGTGTGAGTCCAAGTCCCACATTGGATAAAAATAATAAAATAGAGCGCTATATAAAGATGAAAGACACATTAACCCATCGCCTTAAGGTTTTTGGTAGAGAGTGGTGTCAATTCCTTGTATGGTTGGGCTCATATCTCATTAGTATTGTGTCTTCCCGATAAACCTCCTCCTTGATACACCCATAAAAATGTTTTTATTTGTTAGAAGATCTTAGATTTATTATTACATGAAGAAGATTGATTCATTTCTAATAGGTATAGAAAAAAAAAAGTTATTAACATAACACGAATTTTAATAGAGAACATAAACTCAGATTAGTGATCAAATTTTTCTAAATACCAAACATATGATTGTATTTACAAACATGCATTGAAATGATTAAAATCATTAGTTATTATTATCCGCCACAGGTCTAGCATGTAAAATGAGAAATAATATTAAATTGATATTAATAATAAAATTAAGAGGTAGGGATTAAAATTACGATGCACCGAAGAGACTACGTATAGTGAGAGCACAGTAGACGAAAGGTGATGTCACAAAAAAGCCCTAAATATGTTTTCTCCGACAGTGACAGAATCCGAAACCACAAGATGACATGAAGAAGTTGTTGTCAAAATGATCGTGCGATCTTGAATACCAGTGTATAGTTCCCAATCTGACGTTGTTTAGCAATTTACGTACTCTAATTGGACCCAAAACAAGAAACCGTGGTACAAGACAATGCCCATAATGCATGTTCAGAAATTGGAATCTATGATTCACTGTTAGGAAGAACAGAGCATGTGACTTAGAACTAAATGACAAATTAGGGTTGCAGTGGAGAGAGAAACCCACTTCTGTAACAGAGCTAGTGCACTGCTTCAACCTTCAAACATAGCCCGACACAGACCAGTGGCGCACCACCGACTCTATTTCTCCATTTTCTATTGCACCATCCTTGTTTTTTTCAAGTTTCTTATACAACCTTACTAAATAATGTAACGTTGGTAAAAGAAAAAAACTGTTGAACATTTTGATAATGTTGTTGTTTGCAAGATAAACAGAGGACAGGTAACTAATTATCATATGATTAATAAATTTATTATAAAAATATATGTATAAAAGAAGACTTGTTGCCTGTAATAGCCATGCAGCCTAATCCCTTTAAACGGTACATGGGAATTTGTATTAAAAAGATAGCACTTTTATAATTTACATAAACTAGCATAGATAAGGTAATCTTTACTCACATGGGTTCACGTTCCCTGACCCAGGCAAGGACACATAGGAAAAACTACTATAGAGGAGAAGATGCACTTTTGGGTTAGGATAATGGTATTTTATAATTTTTTTTACAACATTTTAACACGTATTATTTTATGATTGGTCTATATTAATGTTTATGATTATTATTGTTATTGATTATGAAATAATTTTGGACCAATCACAAAATGATATGTAGATAATGTTAAAATGTTGTCAGAAAAATATTATTAAAGTATCGTTATCTTTTAGGTTATATTCCCACGTGGATAAAAATAATAATTTTCAAGCCTGTAAATATACTTGATACTTCCTTAGAAAAAAGTGTTTGTTGAAATCATGATATATGGACATTCTTAAACAATGACTGAAACTTTCTTTGTTACCTTATCTACTTCTGAGAGAGTTGGTTTTCCTTTTTAGGACTGTTAGGTCAGCATGAAAGCTTCCCTTCACATTTATCCTTTTTCCCCTTTCTCCCTCGGCTACACAAGAATATAGAACTCACAATAATTTAACCTAATTTTAAGTTCACAGTTAAATTTGTAAATGTAAATATGAGTTTTTTAAGCATGGAATATATGAAGATAGCTGGTTAGTAGTTGATTTTTTTTTTCCTTTTTAAAATATTTCAGAAAATATTATAAAAGTTTGAGAAAATGGGAAAAAGTAGCTGTAAGAGAAAGAAGCTAGAGAATATTTTAATGGGCTATGATATTTTCAAATTAGCTTTTATAATATAGGTTAATTGCAGTAAAAACTAAGGCTAAACGAGTAAAAATTGAAAACATTAAAAATAAGTAAATAAAAATTATAATAAAAACTTTGTAAGATCCCATTATAACACGCATAGAGAAAAGTCCATATATTTTATACTATAAATAACTCATAATACAAACAATATCATATTACTAAAAACTACATGATAAGAAAATAAAAAGAAAACGTTAACAAAAGTAAAAAAACATTATAAGAAAAATATCTTAAAATGTCACTTGAGACAAAAAATTGACATATTTTGAATTGAGTCATTATAGGTATATAAAACTAAACCTCATTACTCAAACTTTTAGACACAAAATTTTCAGCTTTCAATAAATTAAAAAATATATATATATTAGTATTTAAACAGTTAAACATAATAAAACTAAATAATATGCAACTTTTTCCTTTATATAAAACACAACAGTTTAACCATTCTCATTTTATTGGCATTGTGATCTGTTTGTTCTTTTCTTTCCTTTGAACATAGATTCTTAGGTTTTTTTTTTTCAATAATTTTCGTTCATTTAAAAGTAAAATAATTTTTTTCTTAAGATATATAATATTTTACATAAATCGAAATTCTAAAGATGTAGAATGTGATATTTTAGGTTAGTTGAATATAATAATAATTATTAATTAACATTGAAACCCTTGTACTTTGTATGTCAAACACCATGTATATCAATTTATCAATAAAATGTACAAAATAATCAATAGCAAAACAATATTAAAGAAAGCATGAAATAATTGTACACATAAACCATGACAGAAGAATATGGTTGCAATATAAATAATGTCAGAAGTTAAGTGTATAAGAATCATGGTTGCAATTATAACTAATGTCAGAAGTTAATGTAATCTTTATTCACATAATTGGAATTAGCGGGCACAGCAAAGGACATATTGGGAAAATTGTTATAGTAAAGATCGTTCACTTTATTAGCTTAACAAATTTTTATGAACAACTTTTCCAACTCTGTCCTTTAACTTGTTCTCCCACTCACCCAACAAATAATATAATATTAACAAACTGCTTCCTTAATTTTTAGCTACATACATCTTATTATAATCGGCAGAAATATACATAAAATGAAAATTTTCCATTGTATATTACTATGTTACAATAATTTAGTTAAGAATAAAACTATTTAATTCAAAAATACAAAAAAGAAAATTATTTGTAAGAAGTTTGTATCCTTTTAATAACAAAACGGATTTAAATCTGACTGATAAAGGTATTTTTAAATCGGGTTAAGTCAAATTAGTCTGTCAATTGAAAACAATTTGAAACTATCATTTTACGTTTATTCTTAATTGCTACAGTTATCTATTTAATATCATTTTACGTTTATTCTTAAAAGGAGAGCTGGCTAATTCAAAAAATGATCAGCGAAACTGTTTTCTAAGCATTTAATTTCTTCTAAGGAACGTATTTTAGTCTTTATAAAATAATTGTTAGTTAAAAGTATTCACATTTTATAGCATTTAGTTTTTATTATTTACTATTAATAATGCTTAGTTTAATGTTAAAAAAGAAATTATTAATTAAAACAGTTAAAACAGTAAAGAATATTTCAAATTAAAATAATGAAGACTGAAAGTGTCATAAACTTAAAGTAACAAAAATATTTACATATAGATTAAAACAAAACCGATAGAAACTTATCTCACCCTTTGGATGAATGAAAGAAAGAATATATTGATGCAATCGAGATTCATGTCGACTTTTAGCAGTATTTGTTGAAAATGAACTCTGCAAATCATTCACTAAAATTGCAAACATCAACTATTTGTTGCAGATCATAGCCTATATAACCTTTCACTGTTACCTTGGTTTATGGGAGTTATCTTTTTCCTTTTTATGGCCGTTGGCCAACTTTGAAAGCTCTCCTTTTTCCCATTGACTTTTATCCTTAGCCGTTTTCAGGGTCACTTCGACAATTACATTATTCATTTTATGATGAGTTCAGAATAATATTTGTTTAGAAATTATTATTTGCCCTCAAATCCATCCTGTAATTGTCATAGTATATCAGAATTACATTTCAGGATGTGATGTAATTTGTTTATGTTATTTTGGTCTCATTTGTACACATCTTCTGACAAAGACAGGTTTTGGTATCATAGCTATTCATTATAGTTTCTGCCTCTTGAACCATAAATACTAAATACCCAAAATAAAAGAATTCAACGACAGACAAACTTGTACAGAAAAGGCACTAATACACAGCAACATCACTGCATCAAATTTTTTATTCATACAACACATAGCCGTTGCTAAAAGTTACATATATTTTCAAAAGTCTGATTAAGAAAAAACAAATTACCATTTAGAAAAATATATTTCCTAAAGTATGATTTGAACCAATAATTTTTCAGACCACTCATACAGTTACTGTAGCCAAGAATGAAATGTATGGTCACAAATCATTATGCATTTTTTACTATAAAAGTCATTCCTACTGTATATTTTAAAACCAATCTCATTCATTGGCACAAACTAAATTATTTTCCAAAGATAAAACACCGATGATCTGTGAAAAGAAAACATGATATTATTACTTTATTCGCTTGTGTACTGTTGATTATCGAAATCATTTTTCATTTATAAATTTCGACAACACTGCATGTGATCTCCACTTAGTTTTTATCTAACACGAACCCTACTTCTTTTGTTGGATGAAAAAGGGTGCAAGTTGTGACTTTAGGTCCCACGTGGGAGAATGTTAGGTACACTTGCCCTTATTTGTAAGGGCTTGGGTGAATTACTAACTCTACCTTGGTAGAGTTTAAGGTAAAAGAACATACAGAGGCTTTGTAAGAAAAAGGAACGATGTTGAAGAATCAAAAGATAAAGTCTACTGCAAAGTGAAAACTTGAACTTAGATACAATTACTTTAGTCCCCAAAGTAAAATTAATTTAACTACCCAACTGGATGAAAAGTCAACATTATTTAACTAACATAATCAGAACCCCCAAAAAAATATTCAAACTAATTTAGCCCCTTTTTCTAGCTTCACTTCCAGACACATTCATTCTCATAACATACTTTACACAAAGCAAAATCAGGCATATGCATATTCTCATGCGGGAATGTCAGTCTTCTTCAGCTTTTTAGTATCCTGTAGGAAACACGCAGCTACCATACCCTGCACAAAAATAACCATGGTTAATCATTATTATCACAAATCCATAAATTAAACTAAAGATTAAAGAACCATAAAGTACAATCATAAATCCCATGTTTTTCAAAGGTCACATTAGAATCCAATGTTTGACTAATTGACCACCTTTACAGCTACAAGTTTTCATCTAGTTGGCGTCCATTACCCTAGTCCCCAAAGGAATAGGGTTCACCAAAACAGTGAGAAAAAGGCATTATTTGGGTAGACCAACGTAACACAACACTGTAGCACCGTAATTATAATGTCCCACACAGTACACTCTACCCAATAAATTTACGCCACGTCGTTATCACCAAAGATTCCCTCTTGTCAACCCTATTTTATCGTGTGCATTCCTCACCCCGCTCATGTTAGTAACCCTACCAAACACTATTCTAAAGCACACACATAATAAAAATGAATTAAATTATGTAAAAGTAAAAAAGGGATTTTTAGAATACTCACTAGGTTCCTGCGTGACCACGTAGGACGTACCCCCGAAATAGCAGCTACCGCCCTTGCGTGATTGCTTCTGGTAATAACTATTGAACGCAAACGAAGCGTGTGCAATGATCGTGTTAGGATCGTAACACGTGGCACCATGCTGAATCGGAGCGCAATCGGCTCCTCCCTCACCGCAAGCGAAATCTAGAGCTGCCTGCAGCTTAACTTTATCTGCATCCGGGTTCGCAACGCACCAAGTGTTACCGGTGGTGCTCTTTGAAACGCCGCCGTTCACGATGGGTGCCGGCGCCGGGGTGGTCTGTTTCGGACTGCCACCCTTCACCGGGGAGGGATGGTCGTGGTAGTCCTTGAGCTCCTCCGGCGTTAACGGAACATTATAGACCCTTGTCTCGTCAGGATTAAAAAGCCCAAAATTTCTCTCGGAAGTGGGTCCGGGCTTCTGATTCTCATTAAAAAGCGCGAACAAATAGACGGTGAGATCGGCTTTGGGTCGAAGTGGGGTCCCGCCACCGGTTAAGATCTTACGGACGAGATTACCGTTGTACGCAGCGGCGTTCTCTACGCTCGCACCCACCTCATTATTATCCCCCTTGGAAGGCCACCCTGTCTCGGTCACTACAATGTTAACGTCGTCGTATTTCAGAGCACTTAACGCGGAGAAAACGGCGTCGATTTGGGCATCAAATAGGTTAAAATATCTCAACCCGTTACCCGGATCCGCCACGCCCGGGTTCTCTCGGAAAAGAGCGTAGTCCAGAGAGATGACGTCAGCGTTGGACTCGTACGCAAAGAACGGGTACACGTTTACCATTAAGTATGACCCGGTTTCGTGGAGGAAATCCAGCATGGGTTTGAAAACAGGTTCAACGAGATCGGGTCGGAACGATCCGGACGAGGATGGGTACGAGTTCGCCAAAGCAGAGAGGGCAATGGGGGAGGACACCTTAATGTCGGAGTCGAGGTTGTGCTTCACAAGCGCTTGGTGAATGTTTTTCATGGCGGGTACCAGGAACTTGGTGGTGTTATGTGTGTCGACGAAAACCTCGTTCCCAACCGCAATGGCTTCGATTTGGGTGTGAGGGTAGTAAGCGACGACGTTTCTTTCAACCCAGGAGGACGCAAAGGAGGGTGCTTTCGCTGCTGCGAAGAGTTGCTGGTTTGGAAGATCAACAGTCACTTTGATTCCGGATCCGGATAATGCCCGAAGCACTGCCGGGTCGGTGTCGTAGACTTTGACCCGGTTGAGCCCCTGGGATTTGAGGAGACGAACAACCTTGACCGCGGAGGGAAGGTTGCTCCCAATGCGACCGTAGTTAACTCCAATGGAACCTCCATCTGAAACAACAAAGAATGTAGACAGCACAGCATAGTCAGTGAGTGACATTACGTAAACAGAGTAAATAAAAGAGAGAGAAAAGGTGAGAGAGGTGAGCATTGCCTGCGAGGGTGAGAAGTGTTAGGGAAAGGAGAAAGGTGGAGACGGTGAGGCGCTGCATTCTCTGCTTCTGTGAGGAGAAACAGAGAGAGAAGGTTTGTTTTGGTGTTGTGTTTGTTTTCGGTGTTTTTGATGATGTTTGTGTGAATGTGGTGGCCAGAGTGTGTTCCTGCGGTGCAAGTGGGTGACGTGAGAAAGAGTGGTGTTTGTTAGTATATCTAAGAGAGAAAATTGAGGGAAACGAGGTGGTGGTGGAAAGGGTTAAGAGGGTAAGTGGGACCCTTGGTATTACTGACAGTAAGAAATGGACGAGTAATTATAGGACCACCATTCATCATTCTAGTCCAGTTAGCCTTCATGCTGCTGACGAACCTCAAGAACTGGACCAAACAGGGCCTTGGAGATCGGGATTTCCAACTTATTGTTATTATTATTATTATTATCTATATTCATAGATTTTATTTTAATTATGTACTCACACATGCATTAGATTTGTGGTTCATGAATCATGATTTTCCATTCTTCTTAAACATGAAACCGCCAAATAAGAATGAAAATTGACAGTGGCATTTTGTTCATTAGTGTATTAAAGTTCTGGACCTCGAAAGGGCAGTGTTTTGGAAGAACTGCTATCATCCAACAATGACAAAGATGAACAAAAAAAACATGGTCATATCAATTTTTGATGCACTCTTTTAAAGAGATGGTAACCATCCAATATTACATCATTATCTTTCTGAATAGCATTTTACAGTTGCACCATCTGAGGCTGAGTTTGGATTCAGTTGAGGATTTAGAGAAAACTGAGTGGAGGGATTTCAATCAATGGATAAAGATTGTGTATCTTATTTTTTAAATTAAGATATTTGAAAAGATAGATTATGGTATTTGAAAAATATATATATAAATAATGTGATAATTTTGATAAATTAAAAAAGTATTTTAATCGAAAAAAATTGGATGATTAAATAAAATACAATTAGTATAAATTATGTTTAAATAATATGTAAATTGTTATTATTATTTATATTATTATTATTATTGTAATTATTAATTTATTATTATTTATATTACTATTATCTATTATTAATATTATTCCTTTAGAAATAATTTTTATCTTATTTTATTTATTATATTATTATAAAATATAACAAAATCTAACTTTAAAAAATTATATATATTATATGTTAGTGTTTCCCTTCAAATAGGGATGACAATCGGTCGGGTTCGGGTCGAATAGTGTGATACCCAAACCTGACCTGCCGATAAAACTGTACCTGAAATCAAACTCGTTATCCGCTAGGTATCCGCCTAAAAAAAATCTGCGGATATTTTAAAACCCGCGGATATCCGCAGATACCTGCAAATATTTAAAAAAATATATTTTTATAAATTATTAAAATAAAATTTAAATAGAATTACGAAAAAATATATAAAATATAATATAAATTAAATTAAATATAAATTAAAATTTAATTTTTGTTTGGGTTGAATTGGTTCGATGGTCAGTCGTCCTTCTTTGCTTTGTTCTCTTTTGATCTTCAATCCTTNTTGAGAATGTCATCCACTCCGATGGGTTGTTGACGTGCAGAAGACACTCCGACACTCAAGATATAAAAAGGTCTAAATTTTATTAGGATAAAAGAGGGTCTAAATTTTATTAGGATAAAAGAGGAAGATTGTACTTAGATATCAATTATATATTTATAGAGCCTATAACAGGCAAGCCCATGGATTAACATTAGTGTATTATATTTTTAGGCAATCAAATCCAATAATAAATAATTAATATCATATAATAAATAATTAATATAGTATATTTTGCAAAAAGAGTAATACAATCTGACTTATTAATTAGTGCGGTATATTTTTAGGCAATCAAACCCAATATTAATTAGTGCGGGCACGGAATTTTTTTGTCATCCCTACCTTCAAATATATATAATAATTTATTTATTTTTTCTGTAATTCTTTGTTGTTTTTTGAGCTTTGAGTGAAATGGTACGTAGCTTGGACGTTGCAACTAATTGATACGTGCCTTAGCCAATGATGATGGAATGCGTAACATAGTATACTTTTTCCAACTCCTTCATCAATTATTCTCCTTCTAAAGTAAACTTATGAGTAAAGAGTAATGACTATAATGGAAATCATCATTTATATCAATACAAATTATAACTATCATATGCTATTTAATACAAAATAATATACAAATACAGTTTGACCAATTATTATATATCTATGTCCGTGATAGTATTATTATTTTAATTAATTATCCATCAAAAATGAGGTGTTTTTATTAGTTTTTAATTTAATAGTTGAACTGATCTTGCTAGAAATGACCGTAATAAAATATTTTAAAATTGTCGTCAAATATTCTTCACTAATTAAATTAATTATAAGATTTTCAAACGTAAAAAATTTAATATTCATATCTTATGACTAAATATGTTCTTTAAATTTCACACTTGTTTATTTTGGTCTTAAAAAAAGTTCATAAACTAATTCTCAAAATAATATACCTTTAGTACTTAAAGAATAATTTAGATTGATTCCATGTTATCGTTCATATGGTAAAAAAAGGAGAACATTTCCATCAGTCACGTGTGATTAACGATTTTATTTATATAAAGTTTAATTAAATATCTTATATTACACATAGAAACTGTTATGTAATTAAATATCTAATCAATTACACGTTTAATTGATTTGTTTGTATTTTATCATATAGTATTTATTGTATAAAAGTTTGTCTATTATGTATACAAAGAGTCCTATCTCAAAGTAATTGTATATGACATTATTTGATGTGGATACAATATTTGTCAAGGAGATTACATTATAAAAAAATATTATAACAATAGAGAAACTCAAAATAAAGTCAGTCTAATTTCTGTATAAAGATTTAAGAAAAACTATTAAGAAAACTTAAAAATCTTTGGGAGATCCAATTACATTTTGTTATTTTTATATTTTATGAAGTGTTAAGTTTCTTACGTTGATTCTATTGTAATTTTATTATAGATTCTGATGTTAGAATGAAATAATATATTTTGTTTTTTTATTGTTGCTTTGGTTTATATTTTATCTATGTTTTTTTTTTCTCTCAATCAAGTAATAGTAATAATTTTTATATTGTAGCAAATTAACATTGTGTTAGCATAGCAATCATAAGAGTTCAAGGATTTTTTATTTTAATTAAAAAATTACTTTGATTAAAGTTATAACTTTCATATGATTGAATGAGTTTTTTCAATTGAAAAATTACTTTGATTAGAGATAAAAACTTTAAATAAAATTAATCAAGAAGTTACTTTGCTAAATTAGTTTTTTTATTATATATACAATGTAAAATAATAGACATGATTAAACATAATAATGTTTAATTAATTTGTTAGGATTAGTCTAAAAAATCATTGCTTTTGAATGAAAAGTTACTTTAGTTAAAAGTGACGACGTTGACAAATTAATTGAGATATTATGTTGATTAATTTGAAATATTAGACAAAAAAATCAATCTTCTTTAGAAAACCAATTATGAATCTTATTTTGAAAAAAAAAATATAGTGAAATCAATCTATTTTTTTACTACTTTCTTTTATCTTATTTTATCTTTTCCCAAATTTATTTCTTTCTATCATTTAATATCATTTTATTTAACCGTGTACTTATTTTATTTATTTTTATTTAAGTGTACTATTTTTATTTTTTTTACTAATCCTTTTGTATAGTGTTTATAAGAACTAACTTATTAGGATTTTGTTGTGACTTTGGCAAGTGTACCAAATCGTTTCAAGTAATAAAACTGGTAAGACCGGATATCGTTTCCCAAGAGACTCGTGAAACTAGACAATCGTATAATTTCTAACTAACCTAGACTAAAGAATGTTTCCATAATTTGAGTTTTAGTGCAATTAAAGTAATTATAAAACGTAAATG
>NC_028356.1:3968694-4048709 GCF_000741045.1 Vigna radiata var. radiata | reverse complement strand
ATCTCATTAAAGCTTGGGGTGCAACCACTTAATCAAACTAAAAGAAAACAAGGATTTACAAGGTAAAAAGTTAGGAAAGGGTTGACAATTTCTCTTGATTCATCACTGAAATCATGGTAAAATATGTCATTATCAGATTTGTTCGAATATGACTTAGAGTTGACTTTATCCTTACAATTTTGTTGGTTATTATTTTAACAATATTGAAGTTGCTAATAGTATTAATTTATTTATCAAATTTGGCACACATAGTGAAATGTATTAAGATTAATGGAAAATTATTTTTTATGTCACGTGATTTACATTTTACTACAAAAAATTAGATGTAAGAAAATATGGTATCATTTTTGTAAATGAAAATAACTTTTTTATGTCGAACTCCTTATGGACAATGTAAATATTACTTTGGGTGTTATAAAATCTTATGTAAATGAGTATTTATATGTTTGACAATAACTGACAATAACAGATTTGACCTAAATGAGTTTTTAAAATATTGTAACACATTCGTCTTGGTCTCATCCTAAGATGATGTAGCACAAAACGCAATTGAATATGTTTTAAGTGTCTTCACCTAAACATATTCAATTCACATGGTATCTGATTATCATTAGGCAACCTAAGTTATTAATGGAGTATTGATTATTCTATAACTTAGTAAAATATGATCAAACACTTACTGAAACAAGGTAAATGGACTTATTGGACTTAAGTTCAACCCATCCATATAAGAGTCCACAAACATAATAAATTATATTATAAACAACACAATCATTAAGATATCTTAGATACACTCATTAATTACATATTTAATACTTTGTTGACCTTTGAAGTTGACTTGAACATAAAAGTGTCCTCTCGAGACACAACATCTACTCATCTTATGGTGTGTTCACTTGGGTGAGAGTGATTAAGTGGATTTGAGGGTAATTTTTGTTGTTGTTTATTTGAGTGAATTTGGAGGTAAACGAAAGTAGATTTTGAAGTAAAGTTTCTGAGAATTGGTGTAGGATTTAATTTATATGACAGATTAAAAAAATTTACTTCGAAATGCGCTCTCGTTTACCTCCAAATTCACTCAAATAAACAACAACAAAAATTACCCTCAAATTCACTCAATCACTCTCCCCCAATCACCCCCAAGTAAACACACCCTTAGTGACAAACACTTTAAAAACAAAAATTAGATATATTCATAGAATTGAAATATTTGTATCTATTTTTTTTTTACTGTGTAAGAATATCACTTCTTAATAACTTTTATTCTTAAGATTCTTATTCCAACTATAATTCATTAATATAGAGTTTGTATTTCAATTATAATTTCATCTGATAATTTGTTTCTAATTTCTTACTTGTCTATTTTTATTTCAAATATATTTTAATTTTACATACTACTGGACTTTGAAAGATAAAAAATTTTCGTACCTTTTATTGTAGATATTTTTATTAATAATTTTGTAAATCTAAATACCAATTTTCTTTATATAGTTTTTTGTTTGATGGAAAATATAAAATGAATACATTATTTTTAAAAACAAAAACACCACCTTTTACATTGATTACTTCGTAAAAATTGAATCCATTTTCTACATCGATTATTAATCGATGTTGAAACTCATTATTTTTTATATTGGTGACATCTAAGTTAATTTCTCAATCTTCAATTGTTTATTTCCTTTGGTGTAAATGTACTATATTTTTAAAAAAATACTGTCAGGTGTCTTTAATATATAGTTTAAAGAAATAAATTATATTTTTTACATGTTATCTTTTATTTTTTTTTTTAAATTGTAAGAAAAAAATAGTTAAAGAAAATTTAAATATTTTGTTTTGATGTCAAGGCTCAAACTAAAAGTTTATTTTTAATACAAATAGGTAACGTCCACCTTTTGTCTAATATATTTTAACTTCAAATGTTAAAAGCCTACTATTTTTTTTCTTGCTATTATGGTGATGGATAGTTTCAGCAATCGAATTTCATTTATATTTGACTAATCTAAAGTAATTTAAAAGAACCATATTAATTACTTTAGGAAAATAATATAAATTCAGATAAATTAAAGATATGCATGTAAATACAACAAATGAATGCCTTAAATATTAAAAGTGGTGGGTTTAGGGAAAAAAGATATGTGAAATAAGTTGAAGATTAAATAAAATAATGTGGTAAATGTTAAATTCATTAATTAATTGAGTTGGTCTTACATTATATTTGAATTATCGAAAGAATTGGATAGCAAAGGTTTCAAACTTCATTTTCAAAACAAAATTAAGGAGAGGTTTTAAAATAATTTAACCTTTATTTTCAAAATATGAGTTGCGAAAGATACGCTGTTATTGATATTTCTTTTATAAAAGAAATTAGTGAAAGCATATCCATTTAAGTATGTGTGTTCAATTTTAATTTATGGAAACAAAAGAAATAAAAATTAATTCTTTTAATTATTATCAAAATAAAAAAAATTAAATTTATAAAAAATATATTCTTAAAAGATAATTTTAAAAAAATATATAAAATCTAAAGTGTAAAATTAATATTAATATAAAAATTAAATATGTTTTTAGTTCCTCAACTTAAATTTCATAAATTGAAATTCATTCTAAATTTTAATACATTTTTATCTCTAAACTTAAAAAACGAATGTGTAAATACTTTTAATCCAATTAATTAATTTTTTTTTACGTTTCAAATATATTTCATTCTAATATTTATATAATTTACACTGTTTTGATCGTTTTCACTTTAATATCAGTTAAAAAAAATATATTTGACGTATCAACAAATTTTAAACATAATTAGATTAATAATTATATACATTATTTTTTTAAGTTCAGGAACAAAAATATATCAAAGATTTTTTCAAACAAGAATCAAAGTAAACTGAAATTGAAGCTAAACATTAACTGATATGGTTTCTAAAATTTTGAAGCAAATAGTAAAACCCATCCAAACGGGCCGTTTTTTTTAAGTATCTAGACTAACTTTTAAATAATTTATACTTTCTGCACCTCCATAAGGGCTTTTTCTTTGTGTCTCCTATAATTTCTTAGCACGCTCCTATAATTTTTAAAATGATATTTCATCCTTTATAAATAAGTGAATTTCAAATTATCTATTTTGAAAATATTTTAGAATAAGGTTTTTGAATTTTCTGGAATATTATTTTTTGAATGAGATTTTAAAATAAATTTTTTGAAATAGAATTTCGAAAACAGAATATTTGGATGAGATTATTGGAAATAAGCTTTCTAAAACAAATATCTGTAATAAATTTTCCAAAAAATATATAATATTTTCCAGAATGAATTTTTTGAAATATATAAAATATGTTTGGAACAGAACTTTCTAGAAGGAGCTTATTCCGCAAAGTATTATTTCTCTTTTCTTCTTCTACAACATTCTTCCTCTCTTCTTCTTTCTTTGCAATGGAAATGGAGCAGTGGTGAAAACAACAGTAATGACGGAGGGGGTGTGATAAAATGAGACAGGGTATTTCTGTTAGAATAATAGAACATCTAGTAATAAAGGGGTGCAGGAAGTAAAGCCCGTAAAAATTAAAACCCTTGTTTAATTTAACTGTTATGAGAAAAATGTATTGGCCCAAAGTGGCTTTTATATTTGAGGTGTTTCATCCTGGACCTTCAAGGCACTTCCAACTTTTTCAAAAGATTTACTTAGTAAATATCCTTTTTACTTTTCAAGTAATCTTACACATTTAACTCTGTACTTTTTTAACAAAATTTTTAAAATTTTATCTTTTATTTATAATTTCATAACTATTTAATTTAATTTAAAAACTTAATATTATTTAATATTTTTTCATATTTTAATAATTATTAAAATATATTTTTTTTATTTAAATTAAATTATTATTAAAATTTAAATAGAAAATAAAATTTAAGAAAAAGTCATCGGATATCATACACAAATTTTTTTAATAATTTGTTTTTTATTTATAATTTATTAATTATTTAATTTAATTTAAAAGTTTAATATATTTTACATTTAAATAAAAATTAAAATATAATTTATATTATTGTAGTCGTATAATATTAAAAATAATAAAATAAAAATAATAGTAATTAAGAAATGTAAAATTTTTGAAATCCTATTTTATTAATTTAATATTTTAATATAATTTAGTATATTTATATATTAAATTATTATTTTTACTTTTATTAATTTTATTTTATTTTTTTTATTTTAATTTTTGTAATATAAGTGTTATATAAAAAATTAAATTATTATTGAATTTTAAATAAAAATAAAAATTAAAAAAAAAGTCACCGGATATTGGTATCCGATAACATAGTCGTCGGATTTCCAATTCCGATAAGAATGTTTTTAATTTATACTTTATTAAATATTTAATTTAATTTAAAAATTTAATATCATTTAATATATTTTATATTTAAATAACTATTAAAATATAATTTATATTATTATAGTACTAATATTAAAAAATTTATAATAAAAATAGTAATAATTAAGAAATATAAAAATTTTGAAATCCTATTTTATTAATTTAATATTTTAATATTATTTAGTATATTTATATATATTAAATTAGTTTTTATATAATTATTTTTATTTTTATTTTTGTAATATAATTATTATATAAAATTTAAATCATTATTAAATTTTAAATAAAAAATAAAATTAAAAAAAAAAAGCCATCGGATAATTCCGATGAAATGTTTTAAAAAATTTGTTTTTTATTTTTACTTTATTAATTATTTAATTTAATTTAAAGATTTAATATTATTAATATATTTTATTTTAAATAACTATTAAAATATAATTTATATAATTATAGAACTAATATTAAAAAATAAAAATAAAAATAATAATAATTAAGAAATCTAAAAATTTCGAAATTCAATTTGTTGATGTAATATAATTTAATATATTTTATTATATTAAATCAGATTTTATATAATTATTTTTATTTTTATTACTTTTATTAATTATTATAATTTTAATTTTAGTAATATAATTATTATAATAATATAAATTATATTTTAATAATTATTAAAATATTAAATAATATTAAATAATATTAGATTCTTAAATTAAATTAAAAAGTTATCAAAAATATAAATAAAAGACAGTTTTTAAAAAAGTTTAAAAAGAATCCAGAGTTAAAAAAAATGTAAGATTACTCTAAATAGAAAGAGAATAAGTAAAAAATATATTTACTAAAACTAAAAAATAAAGTTTTGAAAAAGTTAGAAATTCAATATTAGATATTGGAGATGCAGGATGAAATATCTTATTTTAAATAGAAAGTGAAAAATAAAAAAAATATTTATTAAGGTTAAAAGTAAATTTTTGAAAAAATGGAAGGTAGAAATCTTGGAGGTACGAAACACCCTTATATTTTGATTACACTTTCAAAGTTGGTTTTACCTTAACTAATATCAAAAGTTCTTATTTTTCAAATTAATTATCATTTACCATTATAATGTATAAATTTCAACTACATCTGTTTTCAACCAATGTTGAAAGGTTCAAAATAATGATTTTAAATAAGTTTTTTACAGTTGAAAAATATTTAAAGACTTAATAAGCAATTTTCAAATGATTTATTGAATAATTTATAAGAAAATTAAAAGTCATAAAAAATTACTCATTTCAAGAATATATTCGAAAGAAAGGTATTATATCGGTAAAAAAATATAAAGAAAACTAGAAATGCAGTGAGTAATGATATTTTTGGATTTTTGGTTGAAGAATAAGATACACTAAAATTAGATAAGCACCCTTTTATGAGGTTTTTTATACCCTCTTTTACTTCTCTCTCTTCCTGATCTCTTAAAATATTTTCACATAGTTCTTCAATAAAAACTTTCCTTTTTATTTAATTTAAAGTTTTGACAATGACATAAGAGATTTGCTTAATTTCTTTCTTATCTCCTGTACAAATAGATAAGGCAGCTTCATTCTCTCTTTTATTTAATAATTCTATATTTTTTTATGTTATTTTTTTGTAAATATTTCTTTCTTAGTAGTAACAAAACATTTAAGTATTTTAAAAATAACATAATTTGATATGTTATACTTGAAAAATATTACATTATAAAATTTGAAATGTTAGAAAATATAACTATGCAAAATCTTAGATTCATCACCTTGAAACTCAAATTTTTCCATAAAACATTAATATGCATGTAATATAGATGGAGAATAAAGAATAAGAAACCCATTGAATGATGATATCGAACTCCAAATTGATGTAGAAGTAGAGATGTTGTTTATGAGAAGGAATGGGAAATTATAGTGCAATTATTAAATAAATAGTATTAACATATTTCATTATTTTGTTTGAATTTTGCAAATGATTAAAAAACTGTTTAATTTTTAGTAATTGTGATGTTTGTTTATTATACAGACAATTAATGTTAATATACAATTATCCTGAAAGAAACTCTTTTTTTATTTGTAAATATAAAATTTTTAAGGCTAATTATATTGACGTTAATTTTTTTTCTTTAATAAATTGACTCTAGTAAATGATTTCAAATAAAAGTAAGTTTTTTTTTATATAATTTTATATTATAAAACATAACATATACTAAATATCAATGAACACATATTTAATTGCATTAAAGAGCTGAAATATGAAATTGCTAGAAGACAAAATTGTAGAAAATTATAGTGCAATTATTAAAGAACAATAACATTAAAAAGTAAGAACAGTAAAAAGCAATAAAGTTAAATTGCACGATCAATAAAGAAGTTGCTGAAAATGCAAACAATTCAATCACAAATTCAGGAACAAAACAAATTGAAAATCTTTTTATTTTAATTTGATATTTATCTTGTGAGTTAATTCCTTTGGTAACTATAAAAATGTGGTAGTCGTAAAAAGAACTAAAAGGCAAAAACTAAAAGAAGAATAAAAGAAAAAAAAAAAAACTCTAAAGTTTTACAAATGATTTCCGTATATAGTTTTTAGTACATAAGAAGTTTTATATAACCTCTTAAATATGAAGTTAAAACGAACCTAATATGAGCTATGACATAATTTTTAAGTTCGATTACAAAAATTAAGCTAAAAAAATAAAAATAAATTATTTTACCGGATTTTCTTTACAAATTTTGTAAAATCTAAAATAAAAACAATAAACTAAAATATATAAAAAAAAAAGTTAAAATATGTAAATAGATTTGGTAACTGTAGAAATGTGGTAGTAGTAAAAATAACGAAAAGGCAAAAACGAAAAGAAGAATAAAAGAAAAAAAACATTAAAATTCTAAAGTTTTACAAATGACTTCTGTATATAGTTTTTAGCACATAATAGGTTTATATAACCTCTTAAATATGAAGTTAAAGCGACCCAATAAGATAATATAATTTTTAAGTTCGATTACAAAAATTATGCTAAAAAATGAAAATAAATTATTTTTCCGGATTTTCTTTACAAGTTAAAATATGTAAACGGACTGTTAAAAGTAAAATCCGTTGAAAGGAAAATAAATATGTTAATGTTTTGTACTTTTATTTTTTAATACATATCTGTAAATACATGTTATAAAATTAGCAATTATGTTTTATTTCATTTTATTAGAATAATGGGATTGCTAGACTTTAATGATTTACATGAATAAATAAACACAATTAATAAGTAACAATTTTGAACAAAAAGAAAATAAAATAAAATCACATTATCTACACGAACACATGGTGAAGAGTATTATTCTTTCTTGTTTAGCATATTTCTTTGGTTGAATAAAGAAAAAGTGTTGGGAAAGAAGTATAAATATTCTGCCTTTATCTCATTTCCATTTTTTTTTTTAATTTTCTCTTTATTCTTTAAGTTTCCTTTAAGCGGGTAGAAACAACTTTATTCAGTGATAAGCATAATGCACTTTTCATAAAGTGAAGAAAAATAATGTTGATATAATCACACACATACACAAAAAATCAATTAGTAACCATGTTGGATATTTTTTCTGAGATAAATTAGAAAAAATTACCTTTCCCATATGAATTGTTCATATAAACAACTAATACTACTTTTAACCTAAATTTATTTAAATTTCTAATCATGTTCATAAGTGATTTGAGTTTTATATGTTGTTTTTACTCAAATAAGACATATTTTGTTTTATTTATTTATATCAACACATCTTTATTAACTCTAATTACGATTGAGTCTCATTGCAATCAGACATAATTAAACATGAAGATCATCAGACTCATATACTTGTTTTTCTGAGATAAATTAAAGAGATTAAGTGCATTAGTAAGTTACCTATATAAAACATTTCACATCACATCTAACACAAAACCATAAAACTTAACTTTTATGAGTCTTGTTTTATTTCTTATTTTTGGCTAAAATCCTTTTATGGTTCTAACTTTTATTCGTATAATTCAATTTTTTTTTTTGTTAATTAAGACCTTTTGTGTTAAATCGATTCAATTTATTCATTTCCATTATATTTCTATAAACAACATTATTGTTGTCTTTTATATATCATGTGTTAGTTTATATTTTTTAAATTTTGAGTTTTTTATTTTTTTAAAGTCTATTTTCACATGTTAGGTTGTATTTGCCACAGCATTAAGTGTTAGGACCACATTACAATGTAAATGTCAAGTTCAGAAATCTTGATTGAATTGAGTCTTAATTTCCTTTTAAAATTTTGTTAGAGAAATTAAATTTATGAATACATCTTTTTAAATATATAAATATTTAAAAAATTAAAAATTATTTTAAATATTAAAAGTTATAAGTGTTACTTTACATATTTTTAATATTTTAAAACAATTGCAAGTTTAAAATAGGTATTTTTTTTAAATATAAAGAAATAAAAGAATAAAAGTAATTTTAATATTTAGGTAAAATTATTTGATATATAAATTCTAACAAATTATTTCAATATGTATATATATAAGTTTTAATTACGCATAATTACTAATTTTATCCTATTTTTTAGAGGGACTACGTTGTTTCATTTAAAAAAGAATTGAAACAAAACTAAATAAAAATTTCAAATATAAGAGTAAAATTGAATATAATATATTGATATTAGATGATGCTGATTATGACATGCGACACTAACATATGTACTACTAACAATAATATGTGACATGTTACATCATTAATTTATTACATGATAAATATACCAACATAATTTATTCTTTGAAATGTATAAAATATATTAATATTATATATTATTTTAATATAAAATATTCTATAATTGTAAAGACTTAATAAATGAGATTTTAGATAATTTAAAAATAATAAAATTTGATTATTTTAATATTAAAATGTTTAAATATAAATCTATAAGATTTTTATTATTTTAAAACACATTATAATATTTTTTTTGTTTATGAGTTCTTCTCTCTTCAATTGGACCAATCAATTTTTCATATGTGTAAGTTGAGTTTAAGTTTTTTTTTTTTTTTTGTTATTTATATGTAAGTCTTCTTTCATTTATAAATATGTTTTTAGTCGACTTTTTATTTATAAATAAAAATAATCTTATCTGATCTGAAAAGTAAAAAATAAAAAAAAATAATATTTGTAAATATCCATTTGTCTTATATAATAAATATATATATATAAAACTACTATTAAAAAGGTATTTTTATAATAGTTAAAGTATTGGCACAATCCTTGGAATATCTAATACTAAAACATCATGATAACCTCTGTAAGAAAAAGCTTTCTTAATTTATATATTGGCCAGTATCAGTAGCATCTCAAAACAGCCATTTAAGTTATGATATGCAGTGCAGTTGCTTTTCAAGGTGTACAAATCTTTATCATAAAGTAATAACAATCTTTAATAAAATAAAATAAAATGTATGTAATTAACTGCAATACAGTGACCCTTTAAACTATAGAGGATTCGAATCCTTTAAATTATAATTTAAAACTTTTTTCTTAACAATAAACTAAGAGAATGTGAAGTAGAAAACCCAAAACGAACAAAGGAATAATTCTTTAAGATGTAAGGTTCAGTTTTATTATTAAATTTAAGGGCTAATGATCTTCACCTTTATACAAAGTTTTATTTTTTTAAGAATTTAAATATAAATTTAAGTTTTATAAAAATAGAATATCATATAGAGTGAAGGCTCGTTAATTAACCTACTATTTTAAAATTTAAATTAAGAATCATAGTAATTTATTATGTAATTAAGTTCAAATTTTACTAGCATTGTGTTTTTTAATAAAATTTCTCCTTGATAAAACCCAACAAACTTGACTAGTGTCTAATAAATCAAACTAGATTATAATAATGCAATTGAACTTTATCTGAATCCAATTTTTATTAGTGATTAATTAGTTATATATGTTTAATGCTTGTAAGTAAGATTAAACTACTATTATCTTAAATAATCATGTCACTAAAATACTAGTCGTTTGAGATTTTATTTTAATTGCTCCTTTTTATTCTTTATATCCAACTTTAAACAATAATAATAGAATTAAACTATATTTGAGCATCAAAATCTCTCATTTCTGGTAACCATTCCATTAATCTCATTCAAGTGCTCAAATAAAGTGGGCAAAGAAAGTAGCTTTTTCTTTATTCGAGAGAATATGGGTTGAGAAGTTTCTTAGAAAATTTGGGTAATGACTTTATCTTTGGAATAAAATTTTCCTTTTAATCTCCTAAAAAACAGAGAAAGACATAAACAAATGTTTATGGTTTCTCATCATTCTTTCTTGCTTCTTCCTCCTAATAATTGGTGTGAACTGCTGTGCATGACATTCTTCATTATCTAAGTTTTCTTTTAATATATAAAAGGAATATTTCAACTAAAATCTTAGACACATGAGTTATACATATATTATGACTATACGTTTGAATGTATAAACACACATTGTATATTTGTTTATCATTATATATGTTTGACAATACACTGTTGAATACTGTTTAACAATTATATTGCTATCAAAATTTATAACATCTTTTCTTTTCTTTAATTGTCTTTATATAATATTGGAGTGCGTGCACTCGTTTTTTGTTCTCATCTCTGGTTGATTGATGAAAGAGGGGTTTTGTACAATTATTTTATTAAAGAGGCTTTTTCTGATTTATTTTTATTATAAGGTGCATTTTCGCTTAGTGCTAAAACTACTAAGGAGATTAATTATATGCATGTGATATGTCAGGTGTGATGGTCAACAATAGCAATTACTAAAGTCATAAAGTGGTGAATAGAAGCATCTTACATGGCTCTTTTTGAAAAAAAAAAAAAAAAACTTATTTACTGCAAAATTTTCAAAGGTTGGGCCATACGTTAGACTTACAATTCTACTAAAGAAGAACATTTTGAATATTTTTTAATATTATTTTTAAAAGTAAATTCTTTGGCCATTTTTCACTTTTATTTACTCTTGACTTAGTATTTTATTTAACAATTAATGAATAAGTTGTATAAGACAAAGATGTTAAATTTGATGTAAAAAGAGTGATGGTGGAATCGATTACGTCAGATGGTGTACGTGATGAAAGATACGCATACAGCTAGACAGTGAGGTGGAAAACTTTTGCTTTCTGACAGAAGACTAATGAACGGTGATTGGTGTAAGTAAAGTTGGAACTTGGAAAGGGGTTCGGTTTCATTTGCTTGGAAACTTCAACCCAATGATAATGAAAAATAACAATAATCAGGTTAATCATTTGTGTCTAAAACATGTGAACATGTTTAAAATAGTATATAATACTACTGTACTGTTTGAGTTAATGATTGATAAAGATTTTTATTCGTTATAGTTCATTTAATATTATAAAGATCTAACACTTAATAAGGATGATTAGTATTACTAAAACGAATTAAAAATTTTGAGTAAATTTGGTTTATTATCGGTTTGAGTTGAGTTAAATTTACAAAAATTTGTAAATTTTGGTATGAGTTAAAATTGAACTTGATTTACTCGAGTCAAATATATGGTGAGTTAAATTTATTCATCAATTTATTTATAAATTTTAAATTATATTAAAAAATAAAAATTTTAACTCTAAAAGTTCTTACTTTTGAGTTGAATTAAAGCGTTGCAGAATAACAAATTTGGTTTCAAACAAAGTAAATTTTGTTTCCAACTGTGCAAATTGTGTTCCTTCACAAGAAAATTGTGTTTTCCAAGAGATCCTGTTCCCCAACAATGCAAATTGTGTTCCTTCCCAAACAAATCATGCTCCTTAGCAAGTAATATGTGCTTCCTTCGCAAAGCATTTCGCACTATTTTCAATTGTTGCTTTTAAGACTATTTTCAATTGTTGCTTTTAGGACGACGAATTGCCTCCTTCACAAGCTCTTCCAACTGTGTTTCTTTGTTTTTTTTTTTGGATTGAAGAAAAAAAATTACAATTAAGTAAACTGTGAGTTAATTTGTCTAACCCACTAATCCGTGGATTGAAATATGTTTAAATTTTGAGTTCATTAGTAAGTGAGTTGGGTTGAATTTGTTCAATAAATGAATGATTCGTTTTGACAACACTATTGATAGTAGTTTAAAAATAGTGAGACTTGATTATTTAATATTAAAAAGTTCTAATATAAATAGTTTTGTTATAAACAAGTTTCATTATTTTAAAACACACAATCTCTCTAGAAACCACTTTTCTAGAGTTTTTCAACTTTTCTTTAAGAATTCTTCTTTCTTTCTGTTTGTTTGATTGAATCTAAACAACTCTTTTATGTAAGTTAAGTTTATGTTCTTTTCTTAGTTTTTTTTATTATATGTTACATTTGAACTTTTTTTTCACTTGTACATGTGTTCTTTTAGTCATTTTTATAAGTTTTTATTAATCAATAATCACAATGGTATGTCCTAATCATTTTTGTGATAATTTTATGTGTAGATAAAACATCTACAAGTTAGGATAAGTTTCTTTGAAATTAAATTCCTTGCTTAAAAAAAAATACGACATATAGACCAATTATCTATTCAATTTTTGTTTGAAACAAAATTCACAAAATATATATAAAAAAGAAAAAAAAGAAATATTAAAATTTACTTCATTATATATTGAGTTGAATAACAATGTCACATCAACAAAATATTACAGTTTAATTCAACAAAATCCATTAAATTTTAATTTCTTTTAGTCAAAATTAATATAATAATTTCCAACTTTTAAACAATATAACTTTGGTTTACTCATAATATAACTTGTAATTTTATTAAAATCATAAATCAAGACCTTTTAACTATATAAAGAATAATTATTCTCAACAAAATTAATTGAAAACAAATTCAATATAACTTAGCCTAGTCTAATCATCATTTAACTCGACAATTATATTTGTAATATTTTAATTTTAACAGTTTACAATTTATAAAATAAAATATTATAAAATTGGTAAACAAAACAAATTATCTCAACATATAAATACATTATGTTAATACAATTGTAAAAAAAATAACTATAAAGATAAAATATATATAAAACAATTAAGAAAAATTACTAGACGATATGGAAGGATATTATATAGTGTTATCGTCCTTTACCATAGATGTTTCAACACATATTTTTCATACATCAATAAGGTGATCATCGCAAAAGAAACAAATAAACACACAAAAGAATACTAAAAGAAACAATAGGTAAACTAATGTACAAAAGATTTTTCATAAAATAAACCTAGAAATATAATCATACATCATTCATAAAATAACCATATCACATATAGACTCAATTATTGAGATGAAGCATTGATGTGAAATCTCGAGGAGTCTTACACTTGTAGTGACTTTTTACCTTTGTAAAGTCATTGTTAATGGGTTTCACCTATCACACACAAAGTTAGTTCGTTAACATCTTTGACCAAGATAAAACCTCTAGACCAAGACCTCTTGCACCTCTCATCATATACCTCATTCTACTCTACCTAAGCTTGAATGATTATTATAGCGACAAAGTAACCTCCAAGATCGGGACTTCCACATCAATGAGTACATTAATGAAACACCACCATAGAATCTCCCCAGGAAGTCCATGGAATTACATCAAACACATATGCAATACCCATCCTTATTACAATATCATACATGAATAAACACCATGATACTCTTATACGTACATAAACTACATTGCATTTTATCTCAAACAATCAAAGAAGAAAATTTTAAACATACACACTCGCGCTCAGAGTGGCGTCCAATGCCATACTTATCGCAAAAGGTGGTGCTCTGCACCAACTATGACACTCAACGTCATTCTTCTCACAATAAATTGCACTCAATGACACTTTCTAGCGCTTAACGCCTTAAAGGTAAAATCCTATAGACCTGTGTCACTCAATGCCAAACCATACACAAAACTAAGCACTCAATGTCACCTTGACACTGCCGAGTACTATCCCGTTTACAAAATAAGATGTTCAAAATCACCTTGACATCACATATCAAACTTATATTTTATATTTTTTAAGAAAACTTATACCTGTTGTGTAATTTTATTGTAGTATAACTTAATGAATATAATATATATATATATATATATATATATATATATATATATATATATATATATTATATATGTGTTTTTAAGAAATAGAAACAAAGTAGAGTGTTTATGATATTAATCTCATAAATTATGACATTAGAGTAAATTAGTTGAATTAATAAACATTATCCTAAACATTAATGAATCGTCATTTGAATCACGTGCATAAATCATACATTTTTATATATAAGATTATATATATATATATATATAATTAAAAATTTTATTGAAACCATAGTTAAACGTAGAAAAGAAAACGAACATCAAAGTAGAATTTTAAACATATTAAAAGTCTCCACTAACAAATGAAGTTAAAAGCAAGAAAAAGTAAAATAGAAGTAGAAAGAAAAAAAATGATACTTCTGTTCCCATTATAAGCAGAGGCAGAGGAGCGGAACAGAGGCACCCCTAAACAAGAGTTGAAGTTATGACATTCTCCGTCTTCAAACTTCTTCTGTCATCATTCCTTCTCTGCACTTTCTTGCAGGAACCCACCAATGCCCTTAGAAAGGCAAGTAACCTCTGCATTGCATTTCATGTTTTCACTGTTAATATATTGAACAGATGTAACATAGAAATTTGATCATGGGTGCTCTGTTTTCAGACGTACATTGTGTACTTGGGAGGGCACTCTCATGGTCCAGACCCTTCTCCCACTGATCTTGAAACAGCAACAAATTCTCATCATCAGTTACTCGCTTCTGTCTTAGGAAGGTAACACAACAAACACATTTGTTCTGTTAAATTAATGCTATCGAGACATTGGCTTTTATTAAAGTCTGTTACTTTAACAGTCATGAGGATGCAAAGGAAGCAATTATGTACTCTTACAACAAGCATATCAATGGCTTCGCGGCCTTGCTTGAAGAGGAAGAAGCAGCAGAAATTGCAGGTAAGCAGATATTGTTGTGTGATTATTAGCATTTCCCTCATTTTGTACATATATTGAAGCCACATGATTTTGGTCTGAAACAGAGTACCCAGAGGTAATTTCTGTTTTCTTGAGCAAAGAGCACAAACTGCACACTACCAGGTCGTGGGATTTTCTGGGACTGGAAAAGAATGGAAAAGTTCCTGCAAACTCTGCTTGGACCAAAGCAAGATATGGCGAAAACACAATCATAGCTAACATTGATACAGGTTTGCTTGCTCTTTATTTAAAACTTATTAAATCTACTAAGGTGATCGCGGATAAATTTTCATAAAATAACGATTATATCATGATATATTAGACAAAATATCATTTTAAGTTTTTATTTGAAAAAAAATGACCATGATGATATTTGACAACTATTTTTAATTTTTTTTACATGTGATTATTTTGTTAGTTCGTATATTTGAAATCGATCAATCACATGCTATTACATAAATTATTATAAAAAATTATTAAAAAAAAATTGTTAAAGATATATTCTCCAAAGAAAAAATATCTTTTCTTCACTTCTATATGATAATTTTTATAAAAAGATTATTTTTTATTGTAAAATAATCTCAATTTATTAAAATATAATTTGTCTTATTATTGTAGTTTTTCCTATACAATATAATTTTGAAAATATCATTACAATTTTTCCTCCATTGCAAATATCTTATAAAATTTATATTTTAATAGTAATAAAAGTCGATTAAAAATTATTTTTCTAATCTTATATTATATTTACATAATCTGTGTTTATGACTACCTAATGGATATTATAAAAGTAATATGTTAAATTATTTAAAAATCATTTTCATAATTTTATGATTGAGAGGTTACGAAATAATGTGTTTTAAACTTTATTGAAATATATAACTAATATTTTACTTCAATATAAAAAAATGTTTGAATAAATTCCTATGTAAATATTTATAACATGAATAATTAAATATTTTAAAAATTCTATCTATATATATACGCACATCAAACAAGATAGAATCATATTAAAGCATAAAAAATTATCAGAGGTGACCCTCACATATACATGGATAGATATTAAAAAAAATCACAAGAGTTATACATTAATTAGATTTCATTCCAATAAAAATATATTTATTATTAATGAGAAATAACCAGTTATATGATAAGATAAGGAGAAAAAAATTCTTTCTCAACGAGTCATACTCAATGAGAACTTATTACTTTCAACTCAAAATATTAAGAATTTTATAAATAAATGTATAAATAGTTTTGCTGGTACTTTGCCATTGAAATTGGGATTTGTATCCATATTTTGAGTGATATATAGAGAACCCCTTATTCTATACATTTTGAAGCTAATCCATTTACTGTTGAGCAGGAGTTTGGCCGGAACACCCGAGTTTTAACGACAGAGGATACGGGGCAGTGCCTTCAAAGTGGCGTGGGAAAGGTGTTTGTGAAATTGACAGTTTTAACACTACACAAAAATATTTCTGTAACAGGTCATTTTTATTTCTTATTTCAACGTTTACATTTTTATTTCAGTCATCATAAAGTGAAAGATTACTTTACCCGTGAAATTGGTACATTATAACTGAAATGTTTATCATTGGAAAATGTTAATATGGAATGGATAACATGGTAGAAGCTAACGTAGTAGAAGATTCAGGAAGCTGATTGGAGCAAGAGTATTCCTGAAGAATCGCGAGGCGGAAGGTGGGGAGATTGAGAGAACGTTCCGCAGCGCACGTGACTTCGTAGGGCATGGGAGCCACACTTTATCAACTGCAGGTGGTAATTTTGTTCCTGGTGCGAATGTAGAACGTAATGGCAGAGGCACTGCTAAGGGAGGGTCTCCAAAAGCTCGTGTTGTGGCCTACAAAGCATGTTGGAATACACTGGACACAGGAGGGTGCCACGAAGCAGATTTACTGGCAGCATTTGATCATGCAATTTATGATGGCGTTGATGTCATCTCCGCCTCTGTTGGTTGGTCTGATCCCTACAAGGAAGCTCTGCTAACCGATGGTGTTTCCATTGGATCATTCCATGCAGTTGCCAAAAATATTGTCGTTGTTTGCTCTGCTGGAAATGATGGCCCCTCACGTTCATCCGTCACAAACGTTGCACCTTGGTCTTTCACTGTTGCTGCCAGCACCATGGATAGGGATTTCCTCAGCACCATTTCTCTTGGCAAGAAAAAACACCTTCAGGTATCATTTTTCTATCCTATCTCAACATGCATGTGTACTTTTGTTTTGTTAACTTAATTTGACTACACTTGTATCAGGGTGCCAGTCTTAATCGAGGCTTGCCACGACCCAAGCGAAAGTTCTATCCTGTTATATCTTCTGTCAACGCAAAACTTCGAAATGCTTCCGTTAATGATGCGTAAGCTCTATTTTTATTTTTACTTTTACTTCCCAGCATTACTTCAAACACTTATACACGTGTATGTTGGTGCAGGCGTGTTTGCAAACCAGGAACACTTGATCCTGCCAAAGTAAGAGGGAAAATACTTATTTGCCTTCGAAGTGATAAATTACAATCTGTTAAAGAGGGCGAACAGGGTAAACTTGCTGGTGCTGTGGCAGTTTTTGTGCAGAATGATGAGCAAAGTGGAAATTTACTTCTGGCCGAAAATCAAGTTTTACCTGCTGCAAGTATAAGTGGAACGAATACTAATTATGGCAATGTTACAGGCGGCGGTGGCGGGTAAAGTCATATATTATTACCTCGTATTAATTCTGTGTGTGTATAGTGAAGTACTCCATGAATTTATAAATATGTTGCAGGATGTTTGCCTACTTGAGTGCTGCAAAAACATATCTAAATGTAAAGCCAGCTCCAATCATGGCTGGATTCTCATCTAGGGGTCCTAGTCTGGTGCAACCGTTGATACTAAAGGTCTATAATTTATATTTACATTTTGTTATAGAAACCTGGGAAAATGCGTGATTTTTGATTTGTAAGATAATTTGTTTCAGCCTGACATAACTGGTCCGGGTGTGGGTATAATTGCTGCCTTTTCACAAGCCGCGGGTCCTTCTAATCTTGCATCAGATACACGAAGGACTCTTTTCAATGTGCAACAAGGAACCTCTATGGCCTGTCCTCATGTTGCTGGCATTGCGGGTCTTCTCAAAACGTACCATCCAACCTGGAGTCCCGCAGCTATCAAATCTGCTATTATGACTACAGGTACACCATGCATGCTTAACAAAATGTTTTCTCGTATTCATAAAATACAAAATGTTCAAGCGCAACATGTTATCNTGGTGTCTTATNAACAACTATGTTCTTGATTNATTTCAGCTACNACTCTAGATAACACGAATAAACCAATCCGGGATGCATTTGATAAGGTAGCAACTCCATTCGAGTACGGAGCTGGACTTGTTCGGCCTAACCTTGCAATAGACCCTGGACTCGTTTATGATCTAAACACAACTGATTACTTGAACTTCTTATGTGCTTCTGGTTACAATCAAGCTCTACTCACATTGTTTTCCAATTATAAAATCTCTTACAAATGTCCCGAGTCTTACAGAATCGAGGATCTGAATTATCCTTCTATTACAGTGCATCATCCTTCGTCAAAGCCTATAAATGTTACTCGCATTGTTACAAACGTTGGACCTCCAGGCACGTATGTTGTGAATGCTCATGGGCCCAAGGGGATAAAGGTTCGTGTCCTACCAACCTCCTTGACTTTTAAGAGAACTGGAGAAAAGAAGAGGTTTTGGGTTATTCTGCAGGCAATTGCAACGCCCAGAGGGTTACCTTTATTTGGGAATTTGATTTGGACAGATGGCAAACACAATGTAACCAGTCCTATTACAGTGTTGTAACCATATTATTTACTGTCATCTTTGTCATTTGTGTTTGTATTTATGTTTGCTATTGTTTATAGGTTGTATTTTAGGTGTGTTTCCTATTCCTGTTGCATTCAACTTTGTCACAAAACTAAGGTATGTTTAGACTGTTGTGGTATTGAACTTTGTTGCATCTGAACTAGTTCGTAATTGGCACAAACATGTATTGAATCCGCACCTTTGAAATTTCAATACACGGTGTTGGGTTTTTTTTTTTTCTAAAGAGTAATAGTATTATGACATTTTACATTTATTTAATACAAAATAGAAGGATGAATTGATCTTCACAGTGTAAAGTTTTATATTTTTTTAAGAAAAAAAAAAGATAAAAAGTAAATAAAATAAATGTAAAAAATTTAGGTGTGTGAAAAAGAATCATTTTTCTTTATTATTATAATAGATACCTTTGAGATTCTTCTAGATTAATATTCAATAATTTTACACTTTAATATATTATTGTCTTCAACACTTATTTCTCTTATTTTTTGTTTTTATATTTCATGTTGGTATTGTTTCTACTCATGTTTTTTATTTTCAATATATATTTTTTTCCTATAAGAAAAAGGACATAAACGTCAGTAAAAAACGTTTTTAAGAAAACAAAGAATAAAGTATGTAACTCTTTTGTTATTGGAGATAATGTGACAGAAGTTTTTTAGAAAAATTAAAAAAAAGTTAAAAGAATAATTCTTATTTATTATTTTAAAGAATATTATATTATATTATATTATTATATATATATGACAGAAGTTTTTTAGAAAAATTAAAAAAAAGTTTAAAGAATAATTCTTATTTATTATTTTAAAGAGTACTATATTATATTATATTATTATATATATATATATATATATATATATATTATTAGTGTAAAAACGTTGTTTATTGTCACACGTTAAACGTCGGTTAAGGGTAAGCTCGACGTATATTGATGACCGATGGCATTTTCGTAAATAAGTTGGTAATATAGGCGTTAGTTAGATGGATCTCCGACATTTATAGTGTTTTAGACGTCGGGTTTTTCAATTTGACGTCTATATTTCTGATAGTTAGGTGAAAAGTCATTTCTTTCAGCATTATAGATGTCAGTTCGTAGCGGGCCCCAACATCTATATGGCGGAAATTAATGCTACTCATCTACCTGTCAGACATATAGACGTCGGGGTCCTTCTAACTGACGCGTATATGTCTACCAGGTATGTGAATAGTGACTCTTTTCCGCGTTATAGACGTCGGATCCCGCCACATTGACGTCTATATACAATTCTAGACGTCCGTTGCCTCAGTAACCGACATCTATAGTCTTACTATGTATGTGAAAAGTCATTCGTTTCCGCCAACTAGACGTCTCATCCCGCCAAGCCGACGTCTATATATAATACAAATATTAATTTTAAATCGAATGGACGTCTTATTAGTCAGGCAATCGACGTATATGCTATTATAGACGTCGGGTTTGTATCCAACTAACGTCGAATTTCTTGTTAAATAATCCTATGAACCAGTGGTTTGCGAACCAACACTTTCATCGTCTGCGCCTTTTCTCTCCGCTGCATTGCATTTCTAGGTAAGTTTTTCTCTCCTTTTAACCATTTAAAGTTGTTTTTACTCTGATTAAAGTAATCTTTGATGTATTATAACACATTTGAACCGATTAAAATGAGTTTTCGTTGTGTTTTGGTGCGGTTTTTTATTGTGTCTTTGGGTAGCGTAGTGCACCTTCTCCCTTTGCTAGTTTCCTCGTAAGGAAAACTTGCGTTTTTTGGATTTCTTATGACATTTCAACCCAAAGACGAACTTGGGTTGTTGCTTATGTCCATTTTGACCGCCAACGAAAGACCGTATTCTTTTTCATTGGCGGTCGGAATGGACCTAGGAAACGACCCAAGTTCATCTTTAGGTTGAAATGCCATAAGAAATAAAAAAAACGCAACTTTTTCTTACGAAAAAACTAGCAAAGGAAGGAGGTGTTACTACGCTACCCCAAGACACGACAAAAACCGCACCAAAACACAACGAACACTTCATAGACGTCGGTTAATGTACTGTCTGACGTCTATAATGCCCATAAACGTCGATTAATGGAATGTTTGACGACTTTATAGACGTCGAACGTGTGACTGACTAACGTCTAAGGTGTCCTTAGACGTCGGTTAGTGCAATGTCTGATGTCTTTATAGACGTCGTTCTTTGAACTAAACCGACGTTTATATCGACGTCGCACCTGCAGAAATCCGACGTCCCATTAACGTTACCGGTAAAGACGTCGGTTCGGGAGATGACGTTAAAAACCCAAAATAACTGACGTCTAAAGTCCTTTCTGCACTAGTGTGTGTGTGTGTGTGTGTATATATATATATATATATATATATATATATATATATATATATATATAATTCTTTATCTATTAAAGGAATGACATCTACACAAATTTGCACAAATTATAATAATGTCTAAATTATAGCCAACACAATATTTGATTATCTAATATTTACTAATAGAATATTTGACATATGTTAACATCTCCACTCAAGTTGGTGCATGAATATCATACATTCCCAACTTGAATAGAGACTCATTATTAAACACCTTGCTTGACACTCCTTTGGTGAGAATATCAACCAACTGTAATTTTGAATTTACAAAAGGAAAATAAATTATTTAAGCTTCAAGCTTCTCTTTGATGAAATGTCTATCAATCTCTACATGCTTTGTTCTATCATGCTGCACAAGATTGTGAGCAATTGCTATAGTTGATGTATTGTATTGTCACAGTACAAACTCATAGTTTCATTTGGTTTAAAACCCAAATATGATAGCACATTTTTAATCCACAAAAGTTCACATACACCTATTGTCATACCTTTGAATTCTGCTTCAGCACTAGATCTTGTTACTCCTCCAATTTATAAGATTTCTTCCTACAAAAGTAAAGTATCCATATCATCTTTTAAACTGCCCAATTTGCATCAGTGTACCCTTTTACCTTTAAGTTTCCATGATTTGAGAACAAAATTCTTTTTCCAAGAAAGGACTTCAAATATCTTAAAATCCTCTCAAGAGCATCCATATGAAGCTTTCGTGGGTCATATGAATAAATTGACTAACAACATTCACTGCATAGGTAATATCTGGACATGTATGGGACAAATAAATTAATTTTCCTGTCAGCCTTTGGTATCTCCCTCTGTCTATGCTTGCTGACTTTAAGCATTGAAAGGGATTATGATTTTGTTCAATCAGTGTATCAAACTGGTTTACTCCAAAGCAGCCTAGTTTCCGATAGTAAGTAAAAAATATATTTTCTTTGGCATAAGAAAATACCATGTTTTGATCTAGCTACTTCAATACCTAAAAAATGTTTGAGGTTTTCAAGTTGTTTCATCTCAAATTCAGATGCAAGGTATTGTTTTAAACTAGAAATCTCATCTTAGTCATTTCCTGTAACAATCATGTCATCTAATATATAATCAAAACTGTAATTTTTCCTTTTCCTCTCTTAAAAAATAAGGTGTGATTAGAGTTACTTGCTCTATAGTCAAAAGTCTTCATAGACTTGGTAAACCTTTCAAACCATGCTCTTGGGGATTGTTTTAATCCATATAGAGCCTTCTTTAATTTGTAAACCTTCATTCCAATTGAATCTATCATGCTTGGTAAGAATCTATATAAATTTCTTCTGAAATTTCTCCATGTAGGAAAGCATTTTGCATATCAAATTATAGAAGAGGCCAATCTTGGTTTGTTGCTAGCGACATAAATATTCTCACAGTGTTGAGCTTGGCTACCGTGCAAACGTCTCTTGGTAATCTACACCATGAGATTGAGTGTAACATTTATCCACAAGTCGTGCTTTATACATCTCAATAGTTCCATAAGCTTTATGCTTAATTGTAAATATCCATTTACAGTCTATAGTTTGCTTCCTTCTTGGTAAGGACACAAGATCCCAATTAGTATTATTTTATTCTAAAGTTGTCATCTCATCAACCATTGTTCTGGTCCATCTATGATCTACTAAAACTTCTTGTATATTACTAGAAATAGAAGTTGAAGATAATTGAGATACAAATGATGCATATGTCTGGGATAACTTGTGAGATACAAATGTGCATGTTTGTTTATTTTTGTGATGATCACTTTATTGGTGTGAGCATATGAGAGATAGGTTTGAAGCATCTCTAGTGGGGGACAGTAATGTTGCGAAGTGTCGTAACCGAAACCACGATGGGGACGACGAAACTTTTATCAGAATAAATAAAACTTTAAAAATTAGTGTTTAGGAGTCACTAGCGTAGTTTATTCTGGAAAGTTACATAAAAACCATAAAATAAGACATGCTCTGCGAAACAAGATTTTGACTCTGGGAGTCGGTTACATGTAAAGAAAGTATTAGCACCTTACAGGTCTGCCTTCGACAGTACCTTTAATTAACGGTACAAAGTTGATGTGGTTTTCAAAATGGTCATTTTTCTTCAAAATAACAATGCAAGATAATACAAAAGAAACAAAAGGTATTTTTTATGTTTAGGAAGTTCGACAAGGATTAACCTTGCTCTTACGTATTCTTATGTGAGAAATCAAGAGTACGTAGTTCTTTTGATAAACTTCATTGAAATTCTTCATAGAAAATAATTTTGGGAAATGATTTGGATTTTTAGGAGAATAAACCTGACAAGGACTAGCTTGCTCTTACGTATCTCTATTTTTGATGTAGAATCAAGAATCACGTAGTTTTGACAAAGATTATTTATATGAGAATTTTGATATTTTTAGCTTTTTGGATACTTTGTAATTTTTTGGTATTTTTTTTATATAATTGAAGAATTGAGGGTAGTAAGCACTATCGCACGAGTACTCATACGGTTATTTGATTATTTTATTATTTTGGATAATGAGTACTAGACTAATGCATACGATTGCACGAATAATCATACCACTATTTAATATTTTATTTTTCTATTTAATAATTTTTACTTTTTATCTTTCATTTTGTAATTTTTATAATACTAAACTAATATTTACATAAATATTTAAAATAAATTATAAAAATAGTAATTATATTTACATAAGGTTTTAATATAAAAGAACGGTATTATTTATCTAAGTATTTACAATAAAAAGGATGGTATTATTTGCATAAATATTTGAAATGAAATTGTAAAATGAGAATATTTACATAATTATTTTAGAAAATAATATTAAAACTATATTTGATTATTAACAGATACTAAACTATATATTTTTTATAATTTTATGATTTATCCTTTTTATTTAAGAAAAATAATATTTGAAAAAATACTATTACAAGCTTTAAAATTATTGTTCTAGTTTTATAATTTTATACTTTTTTATTTTTATGATTTTTTATTAAATATTTATTTATTTATATTAAAAAGTGAGTGTTTGGGGTGCAGCTAACAAATAAGGTCATATGAGAATAAGAATTGGGGTGCAATCTGATAAAACAACTGATAATAGGGTTGCAGGAATGAAAAATAGGGATGTCCCAGAAAAGTAAGTCAAGGCTGAATGCAGATTTTAGGGATGCCATGGAGGGAAAAGAGGCCAAGATCTTTAAGAATATACAGAAGTAGAAAAGGAAAGAAAGAAAAAACGTAGATTGCACTATATGAAGATTGGTGAGTAGATGAAAGGAAGGCAAAGATTAACTGGGTGAGTTTTTCGGATCATTATCAAATTTTCGAGTTAATTGGTAAATTTGTATGAGTTTATGTTTTCATATATGGTTTTCGAATTAATTCAAAAGTAAACTCGTTTTATGCATAAATTTGGTAGAATTGTAAGTTTAGAGCTATTATGTGAGCTTGAAAGAAAGAAATATTAAAAAAAAAACACGTCATTTGGAGTTTAGAGTTTCATAACCTAACTGTCACTGTATATGGTGTCTCTCTGTCTCTCTATGGTACTGCTATAATTTTTTTATATTATATATTTAATGAAATGTATCAAAATTAATGATAATAATCTAAGTACTTATATTTTACAATATTTATTTTTATGAATAATATATCTATAAATTTTATTTGTTTAAAATTATATAATTTTATAGATTTATTTGAATTAAGATATTATTTATATAATTTTTTCATCTATGTTTATAAGTCAAGTTTATTCGAGTCTCTCTCCGATTTGATAACTTGGTGGGGGAATGATGGATAAAGTCTCTACTACTTATTGGTCTTCGAGTGCTTCAAAATGTACCTCGAGCTTTGAAAATGCTCTTCCTTTTTCTTTTGGGTGTTTTTAAAGGGAATGAAAGCAGTTGCAGAATATTATATTTCCGTCGTGGTACATGCAATTCATTTTAACCCATATTCAAATATGGTAGTTGCAATTACATTAACGAAATTTGGGTTAGTGATCCCAAGCTGGAGACGAAAGTGAGTTGGAATTATTGAGGGAGGTGGAATCTGTTTAGTAGGAGAATAATTTGATTTAGAATAGTGAAAAAGTTGGTGATGGCTGAATGAAGGAAAGAAAAAGCACTGCTGGAGCTCGTGGGGCTTTTCTCAAAAAGAAGAAGCACACAATTAAAAAAACTAAGATAAAAAAAATAAAACAAAATAATAAATTCAAATCAAATACAACCAAAATAAATCAAATCAAATCGATAAAATAAAATAAAAAATACCAAAAACAAAATAAATAAAAATAAAACTACATAAAATAAAATTAATTACAAAAACAAAACAAAAATACAATAGAATAAAATAAAACAAAATGAAATCAAATAACATAAAATAAAACATCATAAAACTAAATAAAATAAAACAAATAAAATGAAATGAAAAAAAACATGATAAAAAGAAAGAATTATTCCTTCATTATTATTTTTTAATTTTTACCTATTATTTTTTTATAATTATATTAAGATTATATATTTATATGATGAGAGAATTTGTTTATTAATTTTATAATATATTATTTTATTAGTTGTAAACGGTTAAAATTAAGCTGTTACAAATATTATTGTCGAGTTATTAAAATGATGATTAAACCTTTATAGGTTAAGTTATGAAAATTGTTGAATTTCAATAATGAATTTTGTTGAGAATAATTATTCTTTATATAGTTAATAGGTTTTGATTTATGATTTTAATAAAAGTACAAGTTATATTTTGAATAAATCATAGTTATATTGTTTACAAGTTGGAAATTGTTATATTAATTTTGAGTAAAGAAATTAAAACTTAATTGATTTTGTTTGATGATTATGTTAATATTTTGTTGAAGTGACATTTTTATTCAACTGAAAATATGACGAAGTAAATTTTAATATTTGTTCTTTTTTTTATACTTTGTGATTTTTTTTTCAAACAAATTTGAACATATAATTGGTCTATATCTCGTTTTTTTTAAGTAAAGAATTTTTATTTAAGTGAAAATAAAATATAATTTTAATCTTATTATCGACAACATTTTTTTTCTTTCAAACAATAGAATTAATATTCATCCAAACTAACAAAATTTTGTTACATGCTACCTTTTTCTAATTGTTAGTTTATCACTTTAATAAATTTGGCCATGAATGGAATGTTGATTTTTATATATTTATATCATCACTTTTATGTGATGAATTAAAAGTTATTCATATGAATTGAAATATTATTTTAAGATGTTTAAATTAAGATTGAGATGTTTTCACTCAATTAATATTGGACATATTAGGTGATAAAAGTTAAAGATGTTTTTTTTTTATAAGTATGTGATGCTAACAAAAAAAGGGGTCTGGTAAGTGAACTTTATTCCGATTATGTAATTTTATTGTAGTATAACTTAATGAATGTAATATAATAAATTTAAATCTCTATACATAATATTATGCATGTGTTTTTAAGAAATAGAAACATAGTAAAGTGTTTATGATATTAATCTTGTGACATTAGAGTTAATTACAGGTAAAATAGAAGCAGAAATGATATATATAAATTATAAATATGATAAGTTTTTAAATATAAGATTATATATATATATATATATATATATATATATATATATATATATATATATATATATATATATATATGATAAGTGTGAAAAACAATTGTTTTTACATTTATAAATTGTCTCAATCTTGTAATTATTTATGTTTTTACTCAGTGAAAAGTTGTAATAGGAAGTAGATTATTACGTAAATTTTTGTTTAGGAAAAAATTATATAAAGGGGAAGCTGTCAGCCAATTCTCGCATAGCGCAAACAAATTCGCAGAGCCAGCAAAAGGAATTCGCACAGCGAACCAATATTTGTGCGCTGAGCGAATGACAAAGTTGAAGTGCAACAGAAAAATTAATTCGCATAGCGCGCCAGAGACTGTGCGCTTAGCGAATTACAGCAGTTGAGTGTATAATTAAAATTAATTCGCATAGCGAATACACTCTTGTGCGCTGAGCGAATTAAAATAATTAACTGCTCTTTAAGGACGTGACAGAGAGGGCAGAGGATAGCTTCTGACATTCAAAAAAAATACAGAACTGCTCTGGATACGGAGAGAAGACCATCAGAAGACTCTCTGAAGACATCAAGACTGCACATGATGCAAGGAATTGCTGAAATGAGTACGTTTGTGATGTCTAGGATAGACTAAATTTCTGTTCGTTGGAATTGATATGCTTTTCTTGTTTTACTTGTGATTATACGAAAGTATAATATATTTAATATATTCAAATTGTACTGGGAAGTAAATTTGAGTATGAAGGTAAGAAAAACAACCAGAAGGAACGATGCTAGGAATGGTTTCAATTCTTCTGGTCATTTATAAACATCAGATCTTAATGCAAAGGTTATGTTTAATTACTTAAGAAATTAATAATTGAGCATAATTCTTTAGAACTTGTTTTAAGGGATTAAACCAAGATACTGTGATGTTAATGTTTGAACGCAAATTATATTGTTCAGAAAAGTTACTAGTAGCCATGAAGTCAATTCCAACTAAGCTTTCTTCCATCTTTAATTTTCAAATTTTAATATTATGTTAATTTCTTACTTTCAGTTCACTGAATCAGATTATAATTTGTTGTCAAATTGATTTTGATAAATACTGTTAAATTGAACAACTTAACTCAAATTCCTTTGGGAGAACGATACTGGACTTTATCCCTGTATTACTTGTAACGATTTGGTATACTTGTCAAAAAGTTATCAATATATATATATATATATATATATATATATATATATATATAATTAAATTTTTTATTGAAACCAAAGTTAGACATAGAAAAGAAAATGAACATCAAAGTAGAAATTTTAAACATATTAAAAGTCTCCACTAACAAATGAAGTTAAAAGCAAGATGAAAGTAAAATAGAAGCAGAAATGGAAAAAACAATGATACTTCTTTTCCCAATATAAGTAGAGGCAGAGGAGTGGAATAGAGCACTCATGAACAAGAGCTGAAGTTACATGAGAGTGATGACATTCTCCATCTTCAAACTTCTTCTCTCTTCATTCCTTCTCTTCACTTTCTTGCAGGAACCCACCAATGCCCTTAGAAAGGCAAGTAACCTCTGCATTGCATTTCATGTTGTCACTGTTAATTTATTGAACAGATGTAACATAGAAATTTGATCATGGGTGCTCTGTTTTCAGACGTACATTGTGTACTTGGGAGGACACTCTCATGGTCCAGACCCTTCTCCCACTGATCTTGAAACAGCAACAAATTCCCATCATCAATTACTCGCTTCTGTCTTAGGAAGGTAATACAACTAACACATTTGTTCTGTTAAATTAATGTTATCGAGACATCGTCATTTATTAAAGTCTGTTACTTTAACAGTCATGAGGATGCAAAGGAAGCAATTATGTACTCTTACAACAAGCATATCAATGGCTTCGCGGCCTTGCTTGAAGAGGAAGAAGCAGCAGAAATTGCAGGTAAGAAGATATTGTTTATGTGATTGTCAGCATCTTTCTCGTTTCGTACATATATTGAAGCCACATAATTTTGGTCTGAAACAGAGTACCCAGAGGTAGTTTCTGTTTTCTTGAGCAAAGAGCACAAATTACACACTACGAGATCATGGCATTTTCTGGGACTGGAACAAAAGGATGGAAAAGTTCCTGCAGACTCTGCTTGGACCAAAGCAAGATATGGCGAAAACACAATCATAGCTAATATTGATACAGGTTTACTTGTTCTTTATTCATAACTTATTAAATCTACTAAGGTGATCGCGGATCAAATTTCATAAAATAACGATTATATCATCATATTTTGACACAAAAATCATTTTAAGTTTTTATTTGAAAAAAGATAGTATGTTTTCCTCACTTCTATGCATTGTGATACAATTTTTTTTTTTATTAAAAGATCATCTCTTATTGTAAAATGATCTCAATTATCAAAACATAATTTTCCTATATCATATTATTTTCAAAATATCATTACAATTTTTCCTCTATTGAAAACATCTTATAAAATTTATATTTTAATAGTTAGAAAAGTCGATCAAAAATTAAGATTCTTTTTTTAATTTTATATTATATTTACATAATCTGTTTATCACTACCTAATAATATTCTGGGATATTATAAAAAAAACATTTTAAATTACTTAAAAATCATTTTTATAATTTTATGATTGAGAGGTTATGAAAGAATGTGTTTTAAACTATATCCAAATATATAACTAATATTTTACTTCAATATAAAAAAAATGTTTGAATAAATTTCTTTGTGAATATTTATAACATAAATAATTAAATATTTTAAAAATTCTATCTATCTATCTATCTATATATTAAAAATAAAAATTGATAACGTTGGAATTTAATCAAATATATGTAGCTGTGCCTCTCTAATATATGCTTGATGTTAACTATTTTCATTCTCCTATGTAGATTAAATAATCTTGTTTCAATATACAAAGTAATTTTGTAAGGAATCTATGAAACAAAAATTGATGAGTTTGAAAAAAAAAAATTCAAGATAGAGTCATATTAAAGCATAAAAAATATCAGAGATGACGCTCACATGCACATGGGTAGATATTAAAAAATATCGCTAAGAGTTATACTTTAATTACATTTTATTCTAATAAAAATATATTTATTATCCATGAGAAATTATGTGATTAAATAAGGAGAAGAAAAATTAAGGTTACTTAATTGATGCTACTTGAATCTTAAAGAAAAATTTAATTTATAAATTATTAAACTATAAGTAAGGATGAAAAAAAGATCAAGTTTAGCATACCAACTTCTTAGTCTGATTAACAAAGACAGGTTTGGATAATATTTTTAACTTGTGAGTCTAAATCAACTTGGCCTACCAAACCCAACAATCCAATAGACTAATTATGTGGGTCAATCGGGTCAGCATGACATTTCAGTTTAAGTATCATAAAACTTGATTGAGGTTTGATATAGAGTAGTCAAGAGCTCGATCAAGATATGATACAACTTGATCTAAATTTGAAATGTTCTAAACAACAACCCGTCATCAACACATTTTTATGTAAAAAATAAAAAATTTCAATCTACTTTCATGTGATATTTTATTTTCAATGACAAAAAAAAACAAAAAAAAAAACAACCAAACCAACTCGACATCCCGACAATCCAACAACTAAATCAGATTATAAAATTCAACTCGTTTTCAATTATCAAATCATCTCAATCCAATCCCATTTTTACAAGCGAATGTGAGACTAGGTTTTGTCACCCTAACTACAAGAGACAAAATTTCATAATTGTTCTCATCATTACCATTATAATGGATAAAAAGTGGTTTTAACCACATTACTTACTCATAATTGGTTACTTAAAATGATGTTTTATTAAATTAAAGTAAACCAAATTCCAAGAACAAATATTCCATTAAAAGTGTATATCAATATAATGAACAAAGTATAATAGGAAGAAAAAGTACATAGATTTCAAGACTTAAACTAATAAAAATTATAAGAGAATCACAAAATGCTTAAAATAATTATTTTGAATCCTCTTTGATTAATAAATTTATATTAATATTTGTAATACCAACGAGTCATACTCAATGAGAACTTATTACTGTCAACTCAAAATATTAAGTTTTATTAATAGTTAATGGATAAATAATTTTCCTGATACTTTGCCATTGAAATTCGAATTTGTATCCATATTTTGAGTGATATATAGAGAACCCCTTATTCTATAGATTTTCATGCTAATTCATTTACTGTTGAGCAGGAGTTTGGCCGGAACACCCGAGTTTTAACGACAGAGGATACGGGGCAGTGCCTTCAAAGTGGCGTGGGAAAGGTGTTTGTGAAATTGACAGTTTTAACACTACACAAAAATATTTCTGTAACAGGTCATTTTTTATTTCTTATTTCAACATTTACATTTTTATTTCAGTCATCATAAAGTGAAAGATTACTTTACCCGTGAAATTGGTACATTATAACTGAAATGTTTATCATTGGAAAATGTTAATATGGAATGGATAACATGGTAGAAGCTAACGTAGTAGAAGATTCAGGAAGCTGATTGGAGCAAGAGTATTCCTGAAGAATCGCGAGGCGGAAGGTGGGGAGATTGAGAGAACGTTCCGCAGCGCACGTGACTTCGTAGGGCATGGCAGCCACACTTTATCAACCGCAGGTGGTAATTTTGTTCCTGGTGCGAATGTAGAACGTAAGGGCAGAGGCACTGCTAAGGGAGGGTCCCCAAAAGCTCGCCTTGTGGCCTACAAAGCATGTTGGAATAAACTGGACACAGGAGGGTGCCACGAAGCAGATTTACTGGCAGCATTTGATCATGCAATTTATGATGGCGTTGATGTCATCTCCGCCTCTGTTGGTTGGTCCTATCCCTACAAGGAAGCTCTGTTAACGGATGGTGTTTCCATTGGATCATTCCATGCAGTTGCCAAAAATATTGTCGTTGTTTGCTCTGCTGGAAATGATGGCCCCTCACGTTCATCCGTCACAAACGTTGCACCTTGGTCTTTCACTGTTGCTGCCAGCACCATGGATAGGGATTTCCTCAGCACCATTTCTCTTGGCAAGAAAAAACACCTTCAGGTATCATCTTTCTATCCTATCTCAACATGCATGTGTACTTTTGTTTTGTAAACTTAATTTGACTGCACTTGTATCAGGGTGCCAGTTTCAATCGAGGATTGCCACGACACAAGCGAAAGTTCTATCCCGTTATATCTTCTGTCAACGCAAAACTTTGTAATGCTTCAGTTAATGATGCGTAAGCTCTATTTTTATTTTTATTTTTACATTTACTTCCCAGCATTACTTCAAACACTTATACATGTGTATGTTGGTGCAGGCGTATTTGCAAACCAGGAACACTTGATCCTGCCAAAGTAAGAGGGAAAATACTTATCTGCCTTCGAAGTGATAAATTACAATCAGTTAAAGAGGGTGAACAGGGTAAACTTGCCGGTGCTGTGGCAGTTTTTGTGCAGAATGACAAGCAAAGTGGAAATTTACTTCTGGCCGAAAATCAAGTTTTACCTGCTGCAAGTATAAGTGGAACGGATACTAATTTTGCCAATGTTACCAGCGGCGGTGGCGGGTAAAGTCATATATTATTACCTCGTATTATTTCTGTGTGTGTGATAGGGAAGTACTCCATGAATTTATAAATGTGTTCCAGGATTTTTGCCTACTTGAGTGCTGCTAAAACATATCTAAATGTAAAGCCAGCTCCAATCATGGCTGGATTCTCATCTAGGGGTCCTAATCTGTTGCAACCGTTGATACTAAAGGTCTATAATTTATATTTACATTTTGTTATAGAAACATTGGAAGATACGTGATTTTTGATTTGTAAGGTAATTTGTTTGTTAATGTGTTTCAGCCTGACATAACTGGTCCGGGTGTGGGTATAATTGCTGCCTTTTCACAAGCCGCGGGTCCTTCTAATCTGCCATCAGATACACGAAGGACTCTTTTCAATGTGCAACAAGGAACCTCTATGGCCTGTCCTCATGTTGCTGGCATTGCAGGTCTTCTCAAAACGTACCACCCAACCTGGAGTCCCGCAGCTATCAAATCTGCTATTATGACTACAGGTACACCATGCATGCTTAACAAAATGTTTTCTCGTATTCATAAAATACAAAATGTTCAAGCGCAACATGTTATCATGGTGTCTTATCAACAACTATGTTCTTGATTTATTTCAGCTACCACTCTAGATAACACGAATAAACCAATCCGGGATGCATTTGATAAGGTAGCAACTCCATTCGAGTACGGAGCTGGACTTGTTCGGCCTAACCTTGCAATAGACCCTGGACTCGTTTATGATCTAAACACAACTGATTACTTGAACTTCTTATGTGCTTCTGGTTACAATCAAGCTCTACTCACATTGTTTTCCAATTATAAAATCTCTTACAAATGTCCCGAGTCTTACAGAATCGAGGATCTGAATTATCCTTCTATTACGGTGCATCATCCTGCCTCAAAGCCTATAAATGTTACTCGCATTGTTACAAACGTTGGAGCTCCAGGCACGTATGTTGTGAATGCTCATGGGCCCAGGGGGATAAAGGTTCGTGTCCTACCAACCTCCTTGACTTTTAAGAGAACTGGAGAAAAGAAGAGGTTTTGGGTTATTCTGCAGGCAATTGCAACGCCCAGAGGGTTACCTTTATTTGGGAATTTGACTTGGACAGATGGCAAACACAATGTAACTAGTCCTATTACAGTGTTGTAACCATATTATTTACGGTCATCTTTGTCATTTGTGTTTGTATTTGTGTTTGCTATTGTTTATAGGTTATATTTAGGTGTGTTTCCTATTCCTGTTGCATTCAACTTTGTCACAAAACTAAGGTATGTTTAGACTGTTGTGGTATTGAACTTTGTTGCATCTGAACTAGTTCGTTCGTAATTGGCACAAACATTGGAACTAAAGTAAGTAGCTCTTTCGTTATTGGAGATAATATGGCAGAGAAGTTTCTTAGAAAATTTTCCCTTTCCACTTAACAATGGTGATTGGCTAACCAATGACTTAAATTGGGAACAAAATTATACTTTTCTTCCCCATATTCTCTGCTCTGTTACTACCGCCAACGGTGCAAGAATAATGCTTCTTGTAGTTATAAGTGTCTTCTGTGTTACTTTGCTTCCTCGTAACTTCATTTTCTCTATTCTATGTCATGGTAGGTACATAGAAGCAGTGGTAGTTATGGGGCTGACCGTGGACCGTTTAAAAGAACAAGATATATTCTATATAAAAAGAAATCCAATATATATACTAAAGAACCGAATTTTTAAATGGTTAATTAACTAGAATTTAATGTGGATACGAGTATCACTTTTTTTAAAACATTTTAGGTTATTTTCATTGGAATGTTTATAATATAAGGTTTTAACTTTTTTGTTTTATCACTTTGTTATATTGTTTCTGAGATTTTAATGTAATTTTTGTTTCAATACGACATTAATTTACTTTAATAATATTTTTTCTACTAGAATTGGGTGGACAGTTGTCTTTTTAAAAAATGAATCTTCTATATTTATTATTTAAAATTTTGTATCTTAAATATTATGTCATATAATATATTCTAATAAAAAAAATTATAAGATGCATGTCTAAAATGAGAGATCTTACGATATGACCTTCGGAATAACATTATTCTATTATATTATTGATGCTAATTTAAAAGTAAATTACTTAATTTTTTATTTCTTTTTTCAAAATTTTGATGTGAAAGTTTTTAAAATTTAATTCACACGCATGTAAAGACAAGCACATATGAAACTCAGGAACTTAAGTTTAGAAAACATATAAATATAATCTCATATAAATTGAAAAGAGTTAAATAATAGGATTAAGTATTTTTTAAGTATTTAATTAAACTTTGACATGTTATCTCAAATTTTAATACAATTTGATCTTTAAATTTTAAAAGTGAATAGATACGATTTTATTAATCCAATTGCTTTAACACTATTTAATATACTATTTAGTACGTTTCAACTCAAATATTAACTTAAAATATGTTTAAAGTAAATTTAAAAATATTTAATTAAAAATATTATATTAATTAATTTTAAAGTTTAAGAAATTAACAAATTTTAATTTTATGTCTAAATTTAAAAATTAAAAACATATTTAATCTTTAAATAACATAAAGATAGAAGTTCATTGTGTTAAATATAATCATTACAATTACAACTCACAACAAAAGTAAAAGGATAAGATATCATTATTTGCATCCAATATTAGGAATTTAAAATTTACAACTATTAAAACCAACACTAAATATACCTTGTCTTTATAAAAAGTTTATTAATCACATTTCCACTCTCCTTAAAAGACTAGGAATTTAAAGAATTTCATGTAGTGATTCAATGACTTTGAACGAGGTGTTGTAACATTATGTTTTCTAGTGCATGTTGGAGAAGATGAAAAATTGAGGAAAAATGGTGAAGGTGCAGTATAGTAGATGTGAAATTGTGAAAGAGGCAATAAAAACATATATTTCATAATGCAAGCAGAACATGACATATACAAAAAAGAGAAAAAGAGAAAAAAGAAAAAATAACAAATTATCTAAAGTGGACTTTTTATATTGATTATAATTTTAACCATTATAAAAAAATTTAATTTTCTATATCATTTGTATCTATACTAGTTCGAAATTGATATAGATATTTTTTAAGCTATATATATAAAAGGACTTTTATATACTAACAATTTATCTAAATCTAAACTTTTATTGGTGTCATATAATTAATAAATTCAATTTTGAAGATTACCTTTGAAAGAAATATAAAATTAGGTTTTCATATCTTATTCGTTTCATATAATTATTAGGTTTCGTTAAGTTTAATATCTTATTTTCTTTACAACATATTCCATGCATGTTGATGTAAATAATTGTTTTAATTGAACTATAATTTATATTTAATCATTCATTGAACTGTACTTACATTTGAAGATACTTTTGCTTAAATTTATCAAATATATTTTTTATATTGATAAGACTACAAATATTACATGAAGATAAAATATCTCAAATATAAGAAAAATACAGACTTAAATTATAAATAATATCCATCTTTATATACACTACTCTTTTTTTTTTTTTTATGAGCATCTATTTATCAGTTGCTAAGTATATGTACCTTTCGTACATCAATCATTCTCATGTCATAATCATACACCAATAAAAGGAAAGCGGATTTATATAGAATAAAGTACAAAGGAAATACTGATGAGTGTGCAATGAATTTTTTTTTTTTGGAAGTACAATGAAGTGAAAAGAATAAGAAAAAATGGAAAAATAATTTATATAATAATTTATTGAATGATACCATGATAAACAAAATGGGAAAGATAAAAAAAGTGAAATTGAAGTATGATAGAAAGGAAAAAACAGGGTAAATAGTTGATACTTTTTTTCCCAATATAAGCAGAGGCAGAGGAGTGGAACAGAGCACACCAAAACAAAGAGTTGAAGTTACATGAGAGTGATGACATTCTCCGTCTTCAAACTTCTTCTGTCATCATTCCTTCTCTGCACTTTCTTGCAGGAACCCGCCAATGCCCTTAGAAAGGCAAGTAACCTCTGCATTGCATTTCATGTTTTCACTGTTAATTTATTGAACAGATGTAACACAGAAATTTAATCATGGGTGCTCTGTTTTCAGACGTACATTGTGTACTTGGGAGGGCACTCTCATGGTCCAGAGCCTTCTCCCACTGATCTTGAAACAGCAACAAATTCCCATCATGAATTACTCGCTTCTGTCTTAGGAAGGTAATACAACTAACACATTTGTTCTGTTAAATTAATGTTATCCTGACATTGGCATTTATTAAAGTCTGTTACTTTAACAGTCATGAGGACGCAAAGGAAGCAATAATGTACTCTTACAACAAGCATATCAATGGCTTCGCGGCCTTGCTTGAAGAGGAAGAAGCAGCAGAAATTGCAGGTAAGCAGATATTGTTTGTGTGATTATTAGCATGTCCCTTATTTTGTGCATATATCGAAGCCACACAATTTTGGTGTGAAACAGAGTACCCAGAGGTAGTTTCTGTTTTCTTGAGCAAAGAGCACAAATTGCACACTACGAGGTCATGGGATTTTCTGGGACTGGAAAAGAATGGAAAAGTTGCTGAAAACTCTGCTTGGAGAAAAGCAAGATATGGGGAAAACACAATCATAGCCAACATTGATACAGGTTTGCTTGCTCTTTATTTAAAACTTATGGTGATGATCACCCATGGAAGTTTGAGATACGAGAGACCTGCACCACTTGGTATACACAGACCCCTTCTATACTCTTAAGTGGTATTTTTATATCATGTGACATTTTTAAATTGAAATATTTATTTAATCAAATTCACAGTAGTCACATTTTGTTACAAGAAAATGATATTTTAACATCAATTTTTGACACTATTTTGACACTGCACAGATGTCAAAACGTGGTTGGACGATTTCAAATTAATAAAACTGAGACAAGAGTATATTTGGAAGAAAAAAACCATTTTTTTTTTTAATTTGAAATTATCCAACCACATTTTAACACGTGTGCAGTGTCAAAATGGTGTCAAAAAATTGGTGTGAAAATATTATTTTCCTTTGTTATAATATATTTTAAATCTTTTTCAAGTCAACTTTAATATAATAATTAATAAAATTATGCCTATAATTAAGGGCTATTATTCTTCTTGGCTTAGAGACAATAATTTTTAAAATAATACTCATTTAACCAATTATTCAACAAAACTAATTATATTTTAGATGTATGTTAACTTAATTTCTTTTAGTCAAAAGCTTCCGAGTAACACTATTTTATTAACTATAAAAGAAATCTCCAAACTATTCTTAATTTAATCATCATTATTTTGAAATTAAAACATCATTTAATCAAATTCTTTAACAGTTGACCATGTCTTATAATTGTATTAAATAATTTTTTAAATACTTCAATTCCACTCTTGGTGCTGCATTGTTAGCATCGTTGTTCAATATCATTTCTTTTTCTAAAACTGAATTAAAAATGGAAAACAAAATGTTTGCATACGAATAAAATTATAGGATAACTAGAAAATGCTAAAATAATTATCTCGCGATCCTCTCCAATTAAATAAATTCATATTAATATTTGTAATGTTGGATAAATGTTGGATCTTTCATCAGAGAGGAGTCATAAGTATACTTTCAATATAAAATCTTAAAATCTTTATAAATATTGAATTTAAAAATATATTTTCTAATAGAAATTTGAATTTGTATCTATATGTAGTGATATATAGAGATCCATTATTCTATACATTTTTATGCTAATTCACTTACTGTTGAGCAGGAGTTTGGCCAGAACACCCAAGCTTTAACGACAAAGGATACCGGGCAGTACCTGAAAAGTGGCGCGGGAAAGGTGTTTGTGAAATTGACAGTTATAACACTACACAAAAACATTTTTGTAACAGGTCATTTTTCTTTCTTATTTCAATCATCGTAAAGCGAAAGATTACTTTACCCATATATTAGTATATTATTGCTGCAATGTTTATCATTGAAAAACGGTGTCGTCGTATGGGAAACGTGGTAGAAGCTAACATAGTAGAAGATTCAGGAAGTTGATCGGAGCAAGAATATTCTTGAAGAATCGCGAGGCGGAAGTTGGGAAGATTGAGAGCGCGTTCCGCAGTGCACGTGACTTCGTAGGGCATGGGAGCCACACTTTATCAACTGCAGGTGGTAGATTTGTTCCTGGTGCGAATGTAGAACGTAATGGCAAAGGCACTGCTAAGGGAGGGTCCCCAAAAGCTCGCCTTGTGGCCTACAAAGCATGTTGGAATAAACTGGACACAGGAGGGTGCCACGAAGCAGATTTACTGGCAGCTTTTGATCATGCAATTTATGATGGCGTTGATGTCATCTCCGCCTCTATTGGTTGGTCCAATCCCTACAGGGAAGCTCTGTTAACGGATGGTATTTCTATAGGATCATTCCATGCAGTCCAAAAAAATATTGTCGTTGTTTGCTCTGCTGGAAATGATGGCCCCTCACCTTCAACTGTCACAAACGTCGCACCCTGGTCCTTCACCGTTGCTGCCAGCACCATGGATAGGGATTTCCTCAGCACCCTTTCTCTTGGCAAGGACAAAAAAGTTGAGGTATCATCTTTCTATCCTATTCTCAACATGCATTTGTACTTTTGTTTTATTCACTTAATAATTTCACTGCACTTCTATCAGGTTGCCAGTCTTAATCGAGGCTTTCGACGAAATGAGCGAAAGTTTTATCCCATCATATTTTCTGTCAAAGCAAAGCTTCGTAATGCCTCCGCTGATGACGCGTAAGCTCTATTTTTATTTCCCAGCATTGCTTCAAACACTTATACTTGTTGCCTCACATGTGTATGTTGGTGCAGGCGTGTTTGCAAACCGGGAACTCTTGATCCTACCAAAGTAAAAGGGAAAATACTTGTCTGTCTTCGAAGTGATAAATTACAATCTGTTAAAGAGGGTGAACAGGGTAAACTTGCCGGTGCTGTGGCAGTTTTGGTGCAGAATGATAAGGAAAGTGGAAATTTACTTCTGGCCGAAAATCAAGTTTTACCTGCTGGAAGTATAAGTGGAACAGATACTGATTATGCCAATCGTACAGCCGCCGGTACAAGCGGCGGTGGCGGGTAAAGTCATATATTATTACCTCGTATTAATTCTGTGTGTATATAGTGAAGCATTCCATGAATTTATAAATATGTTGCAGGATATTTGCCTACTTGAGTGCTGCAAAAACACATCTAAATGTAAAGCCAGCTCCAATCATGGCTGGATTCTCATCTAGGGGTCCTAGTCTGGTGCAACCGTTGATACTAAAGGTCTACAATATATCTTTACATTTTGTTATAAAAACATGGGAAGATGCGTGATTTTTGATTTGTAAGGTAATTTGTTTGTTAATGTGTTTCAGCCTGACATAACTGGTCCGGGTGTGGGTATAATTGCTGCCTTTTCACAAGCCGCGGGTCCTTCTAATCTTGCATCAGATACACGTAGGACTCTTTTCAATGTGCAACAAGGAACTTCTATGGCCTGTCCTCATGTTGCTGGCATTGCGGGTCTTCTCAAAACCTACCATCCAACCTGGAGTCCCGCAGCCATCAAATCTGCTATTATGACTACAGGTACACCATGCATTCTTAACAAAATGTTTTCTCGCATTTACAAAATACAAAATGTTATCTGGAAAAGAATTGGTGCCTTATTGACAACCATGCTCTTGATTGATTTCAGCTACAACTTTAGATAACACGAAGAAACCAATTCAGAATGCATTTGATAAGGTAGCAACTCCATTTGAATACGGTGCCGGACACGTTCAACCTAACCTTGCAATAGACCCTGGACTCGTTTATGATCTAAACACAACTGATTACTTGAACTTCTTATGTGCTTCTGGTTACAATCAAGCCCTTCTCAAGTTTTTTGCCAATTTGGAAGTCCCTTACAAATGTCCAAAGTCTTTCAAAATTGAAGATCTTAACTACCCTTCAATTACAATACATCATCCCACTTCAAAGCCTAAGCATGTTACTCGCACTGTTACAAACGTTGGGCCTCCAGGCAAATATAATGTGAGTACTAATCCACCCAAAGGGATTAAGATTGTTGTTGAACCAAGTTCCTTGACTTTTAAGAAAACCGGAGAAAAGCAGACGTTTCATGTTACTCTGCAGGCAAATGGAGTGCCACATGGGTTACCCTTATTTGGGAATTTATCTTGGACAGATGGCAAGCACACAGTAACCAGTCCAATCACTGTGCTTTAACCTTAGATATTACTCTTGTCGTTGTTTTGTTGTGATGTCATTTTTGTGTGTTTGAGATTGGTGTTTCTTGGGTTGTAAAATAAGAGTGTTTCCTATTCCTTTTGTTTTGAACTCTGTCACTAAAATAAGGTGTGTTAAGTTTTGAACTTTTTTGCATTGAGCTTGTTTGTAAAAAACAGAATCACATATGGAACTTGTGCTTTTGAAATTTTAGGATTGAGATCCATCTCTAAATAATATTCAATATTTTCAAGCTGAGACTCGTCTCTCTCTCTGTTGTTAATATTCAATATTTGATATAGTCATCACCATATCTCTCTAATGTTTCCACAATTTCAATTGGAGAAATTATTCTTTTAATACATCTAAATCTTTTACATTTATTTGATACTATCTTTATTTATCTTATTTTTTTTTTAAAACTATAAAACTTTACATTTTTTGATTATTTTATTTTTATATTCGATATCAAATAAAGGTAAAAGTGTATCATGATATTATTATTTCTTAGGATTCCGATATTAATAATGGTAGTGACAAAGATAATTGTTTAAGTCTTTTATATAACTATGTCCGAATACACTTCATCATGTTACATATACATATTATATTTATTTATATTAAATGAAAGAGTGATGATGTAATAAAATAATAAAAAATAATCTTAAAAAATTAACCTAAAAATGAAGTGCATATCTTACTTCTATATTATTATTTTATCTATGTAATCATATGTATATTTTCAATGTATAAAAAATTAATGAAAGAAGCAAAATAAAGATAAAGGACGTGTGGGCTTTTAAAGTAAACAAAATATAATATACAAAAAGAGAACTTTAAAAAAAGGAAAAAGTTAAGGAATCTTTTAAAGTTGGCGATTAAGGATCTATATAAAATGTCATATATGTCGAATTGTACTTACCCGATTAAGATATCTCTGTCATTCTTCTATAATTGTGAAAAGGATCTATACTTCAATATTGTAGTAAAACATTAAAATGATAAAATATATTATATAAATAGTATAATAGTTAAAATAAATGATAATAATACAAAACACGTAAAAATTAATAATATAAAAAAGTAAAACCCCACCTCATCATATGAGAGGGATAAAAAGATTATTTCTGAATAAAAAGAATTTATTTTACAATAAAAGGGTAAAGATAATTTAAGAACTTAAAAAGTTTAACATGATTTTAATAGCGTGTTAAAAATCATTGCAACTACTAAAAGAAAATTGATTTATCTGACACTGCTGATAAAATCATACAAGCTTTTAAATTTACGGATTGCATTAAAATATAATATGTCAGGTTAGAATATGATTGAAGATGACTTTAAATTCTCGAACCACAATCCTACTATAAACAAATAAACACGAATTATTTTATTCAAATCAATTTTCATTGGTTATAATCCAAGTAAACTGTGAAAAAAAAAATGTTATAACATAGTTACACTGATAGTTTCTCATTCAACGAAATTATACGAAAGAAAAGAATATATAAGATATAAAATACCATACAAGTATGAAAAAAAATCAAATATTAAATTAGTGAATCGACAAGAAATAATGAAAATTATTTAAACAAACAAAAATTTATTTAAATAAAAAGAATTAAAAATTAAAGAAAATATTTTTTTCAATGTTGTTTAGTGAATGAAGAATTTACTAAGTTAAACATTTGAAATTGAAAGAGTAGAACATTTTAATGTGAAAAAAATAAACAATAAAAAAAATACTAAAAGGATAAATAGGATGTGAGACTTAAAAATAATTTTATTAATTAAAATTGATAATATGTCATTTAAATATAATTACACAAAAATATATATAATTACGATTGTGATAAAAAAATTATATATATATATATATATATATATATATATGTGTGTGTGTGTGTGTGTGTATAAATAGATTTTAAGAATATAAAAAAAAAAACTACACAATTAAAAAATATGAGAAAAGAGTGTGTTAAAAGAAAAAAAAATGTTACAAGACTAAATACTAAGAGAATAATATATATATTAGATTATTTAATAAATTATAAATATTTTAATAATTAAAAAGAAAATAATAATGAAAATGTTAGGAAGGTGGAATACATATGCATTCTAATTATTTTAATACTCAATTAAATAAATAAAAAATAGATACCTATACTTTTTTTCAATCAACGAGATTTTTCATAAAACAAATATAGATTTGAAAACACTAATAAAAACGAGTTTATTTGTCATTTTTAATTATTTTTAACACTAATTAATTTTATTTTTATCACATAATTACTTTTAAAATACTGAAATAATTTAAGATTTAGGTCTTGAATAAAACCCAAATCCATATTTATTATAATCTCGGAAAATTCATATATGAAATCCAAGAAACCTTTCTCAAAAATCTCTCCCAATCTCTAATGAATATATTATTCATTAATCAACAAAACACAAAATTATTTTCCTCCACCACCAAAAAAAAAACAAGAAAACAAAATCAAATACTATTAAAGAAACAAACCAAAAACACATAAAAATTGAAAGAGTTTATTTCTGGCAACTCTTTCCTTGAAGGCTACACCATTAACTTATAGATTATTTATTGATGGGGATTTAGTTCTTCATAGTCAACTAATTCAAACAAGAATGAGAGTTCTTTGGCAAAAAAAAAAAAAAAAACAATGGAGGAAGAATAATATAGAATTTATAATATCACATCCATGATAAAATGACACATCATAAAAATATAATATGATGTTATATTATCTTAACACATTTGTATTTATTTATGAATGTGTTGTCAACATTTATATTATATCATGTTATCTAATTAAGAAAGGATTATATTGAGTTGTTGTTTTTTTTGGAAAAAAGTGAAAATAATAAAATATTAAAAAGTTAATGATGAAAGAAAAGGTACTTTTACATGGAAACACTTTTTTTTCTTTTTAGAAATTTAGGATATTTTCACACGTAATAGATATCCTCTAACAACCCTATCACGACTTTGAGTCAAGGTAAAGAAATTTTGTGACTTTAGGTCTTCCTCAATCGAATCTATTAGAGTTTTAAGTCTTCTTTTCATACACTATTTGAGTTTATGAGCATAAGACTGATATTTGATAAATTAAATTTATGGATGTGTTTGAATAAGCCTCTTTATAAGCATCATTAAGAGAGAAAAAGTAAGTCTATATTTTAATTATTTTTTTATAAATATTTATAAGGAAGAAAAGGTTAAATTAATTTTTTCATAAACTAAAAAAACTTATGCATACAATAATTTGTATAACTTTTCTTATACAATTTTTTTATAAACTTTATTTTCATTTTTTTCATAAATTAATTTTAATTTGTGGTAAATTTTCTTTCACTTTTTTTTTTTAAAAAAAAATTAATCATTCAATAGTGATTATAGTGAAATTTGTCAAACCTATTTTAAAAAATAACATACTTTTCATATGTTAAAATAAACTTATATGTAAATTTTATTTATAAAATTTATAGTAAAAAATCTTGTATATTAAATTAATTTTATCTAATTCTTTTTTTTTAATAAAAATAACCCTATTTAGTATTCTATCATTCTTAAATATAACCACACAAAATAAGGCTCACTTAGTATAACATAACTAATGTAATCCCTTTAATCATTACCATATAAGATGGTAAGAGTCCTCCACTTAACATTGTACTCTAATATAAAATGGATTACCTTTTTGCAAGCATATATATATATATATATATATATATATATATATATATATATATATATATATATATATATATATATATATATATATCATTTGATTGGGAATGAAATAGGCAAAAAGACATATTAGATATCAAAAGTAAAAAAAAAAAATACAAGAAAAAAATTTCTTTTTATTTGGATAAAATTACTTTATAGATACCAAAACTTTTTCTTCATATATTCTACTCCTAAAAGTTCATATTTATTCATAAGGAGATAAAGAAATAAAAGATACTTAATGTCAATGTAACCTACAATATCATTTTATCAAAATTTAAAAATAAAATTTAATTGAAATACTATAATTATTTTTAATATTTAGTCATTCCATTATATTTTAAAAATTGAAAACGTTCAGTCTGTTTATATTTTTAGCATAACATGACCACTTTCCACTTTAACTTTGAGAAAAAGTAGAGTGTAAATGCAATGGTCTTTGGTCAATAATTTATGTACGAACATTCACATTGAACCTGAGAAGCTTTTCTACAATAGTATTTCATTATATAACACCGTCTCCATGCCCAACATCTTTGTAGTATACCATATACCTCAATCGCCAAGTACCTCAAACATGGTCTTCACTGTTCTTTCAGTAGCTCTCTGTTCACTGTTAGGCCTCCATTTTTTTACCATTTTTTCTTTTGCTGCCACCATTGATGAAGCAGGTGCTTTACTTGAGTGGAAAGCTAGCCTTGAAAACCAAAGCCAAGCTTCTCTGTCTTCATGGACTGAAGGTGTGAATCATTGCAAGTGGAAAGAAATCATTTGTGGCAAATCCAACTCTATCACCTCTATAAATGTAGCAAATCATGGCCTAAAAGGTACTCTTCACACTCTCAACTTCTCATCTTTTCCAAACCTGCTAACTCTGGATGTTAGTAACAACAGTTTCAGTGATACTATTCCTCAACAAATTGCTAACCTGTCCAGAGTTTCTGAGTTGATAATGAATAAAAACAATTTTAGTGGTCCAATCCCCATTTCCATGACCAAGTTGGCTAACTTGAAGATTCTAAACTTGAAAGAAAATAGCATTTCTGGCCCTCTTCCTGAAGAGATTGCAGAATTGAGGAACTTAGAGCGTCTGTTATTTGAATCAAATCACCTTTCTGGTACCATTCCTCCAACAATTGGAAGGATGACCAACCTTGTGGAACTTAATCTGCAACTCAACTTAATCAATGGTACAATCCACCCTTCAATTAGAAACTTGACAAATTTAAAATTCCTCAGGCTCCAACAAAATATTCTCTCTGGCCCCATTCCACACTTCATAGGAGAGATGACCAGTTTGCATGCTCTTGAACTCGATCACAATAGAATTACAGGACCAATTCCTCCCAATATTGGAAACTTGACAAATATGGTCAATATGTCCTTGGCCGATAACATGCTTTCTGGACCAATTCCTCCCTCCCTGGGAAACTTGGTCAATCTAATGGCCTTAGAACTTTCCAGGAACAATCTTTCCGGAGTTGTTCCTCCCAGCATGGGAAATTTGACAAACCCCATCTATTTAGTTTTGCATACCAACAAACTTGAAGGCCGATTACCACCAGGAATGAATAACTTCACCAATTTAATAAGCTTACAAATAGCTGGAAATAGTTTCACTGGCCCTCTGCCCCAACAAATTTGCCTTGGTGGGTCACTAAACTATCTCAGTGCTGAAGGTAATCATTTCACGGGTCCAGTTCCAAAAAGCCTGAAAAATTGCTCCAGTCTTGTGAGACTCAGACTAGAAGGAAACCGGTTGAGTGGAAATATATCAGATGATTTTGGTGTTTATCCATTGTTGAATTACATTGGTCTGAGTGGGAATAATTTTTACGGCGACATTTCTCCAAATTGGGCAAAGTGTCCTAGTCTCTCAACCCTTATAATGTCCAACAGCAACTTAACCGGTAGTATACCACCTGAACTCAGCCGGGCATCCAATTTAGCAGAACTTAACTTGTCTTCAAATCATTTAACTGGGAGAATTCCAAAAGAACTCGGGAAGCTGACATCTTTATTGAAGCTATCAGTAAGCAACAATGAACTTTCTGGCCCCATTCCTACAGAAATTGGTAATTTGTCGAACCTTGACACTCTGGAGCTTTCGGCAAACAATTTAGATGGTGCAATTCCAAAACAGTTGGCAGAGCTATCCAGGTTGATTCGCTTGAACTTGAGCAACAACAGATTGACAGAAAGCATTCCCTTGGAATTGGGTGCTTTGCAATCTCTTGAAAGCCTTGATCTTAGTGTCAATTTGTTAAATGGAGAAATACCATCTTCACTTGCAAGTATGCAAAGTTTGGAAACGCTAAATCTCTCTCACAACAGTCTCTCTGGAGGCATTCCATCTAATTTTAAGGATGGCTTGGCAAAGATTGACATATCTGACAACCAATTGGAGGGTCCAATTCCTAACAGTCGGGCCTTTCGCAATGTTTCATTTGATGCATTGAAAGGTAATAAAGGCTTGTGTGGAAATGTCCACGGTTTGGTGCCTTGCAGCAGTAGTAATGGTAAAGTGAAAAGAAATGTCACCACGTTGGCATTAGTCCTTACTTTGGGTGCTCTACTTCTGGTAATACTCGTGGTTGTAGTTTTGTTTTGTATTCGCTACAGAAGAACAATAACAGAAGGCAAAAAGGAGGATGCTAAAGAAGAAGAAACTCAGGAACATTATGCCATATGGAGTTATGATGGGAAATTAGTGTATGAAAATATCATTGAAGCCACAGAGAATTTTGATGACAAATATCTTATTGGAGTAGGAGGGTCTGCATCTGTTTATAGGGCTAAATTACCCACAGGACAGACTGTTGCTGTGAAAAAGATTCATGCTGCACCCGATGAAGAAACACCGGATTTAAAAGCTTTTATGACTGAGGTTAAAGCCTTGGCAGAAATCAAGCATCGTAACATTGTGAAGTCACTTGGATATTGTTTACATCCACGTTTCTCCTTTTTGGTTTATGAGTTCCTAGAGGGTGGTAGCTTGGATAGAGTACTCATGGATGACGTACGTGCAACAACGTTTGATTGGAACATGAGGGTAAAGGTTGTTAAAGGTGTCGCAAATGCTTTGTATCATATGCATCATGGTTGCTTTCCTCCTATCATTCATCGAGACATATCAAGCAAGAATGTTCTTATAGATTCGGAATACGAAGCAAAAATTTCTGACTTTGGAACAGCTAAAATTCTGAATCCTGATTCACGCAATTTAACAGCTTTTGCAGGCACATATGGGTATGCTGCACCAGGTTAGGCCCTTTTGTTCTTACGCATTGATTCCTATGCATGTTTCAGTAACAAGTTCTTCTACTAATTATATAACATTATCTTCATGTATTTGGTCAATTACAGAGCTTGCTTATACAATGGAAGTGAATGAAAAATGTGATGTGTTCAGTTTTGGGGTGCTTTGCTTTGAAATAATGATGGGAAAGCACCCAGGAGATCTCATTCCATCGTTTTTTCCATCTTCTGAAACAACATCAGCGTATAATTTACTGTTGAAGGATATGTTGGACCAAAGACTACCCCTTCCAGAGAATCCAGTTGATGAGGAGGTGATTTTGATTGCCAAAGTAACATTTGCTTGCTTAAGTGAAACTCCAGGTCTTCGTCCAAGCATGGAACAAGTGTATAACGATTTTGTGATGCCAAAATCATCTTCACTCAATTCACTCTCCATCGTCACACTTGCTCAACTTGTCAATAACTGAACCTTCTTTTCTGCTGTGTTGTTAGGTTTTCTTACATTCATGTTTTCTGTAAGCGTGTTTGATGTAGTGTCTGCAATTTCTATGTTTGTTTCATCAAATAAATAGTGTGATTTTAAGGGGAAAGTAATGTTTTTGTTTTCATAAAAAAAAAAAACAAATTTGTCAAAAAAGAAAAAATATTTTGGATTCCTGTATTTTTTTTTTCTTCTTTTGCTTATATTTTATAAATTAATGAATTTGGCTTTCTAACTTCAAAAAAAAAAAAGACATGATTTTTTTAGTTATATTTAAATTTAATGTTTAGTGATGATTTCATGAAATAGAACTTTATTTAAGTAATTTTTAATTATTTTTTATTTCTATAAACTACTTAAATCAGGGATTTTATATTTTTGTAATTTAGTGTAAAATATAGCATTATATATTACAATGGGTTAACCGTAAAAAAGATCGGTAGGGTTTATTTGGCTGACTATATAAACAGTCTCTTCCTTGTTCTCCTATTATGCGTTGCAATGCTACCAACGGAGGCCGTCTTCGTTACGGTTTCGTTTGGTTTGTCTTCCATTTTCTGCATTTCATTCCTTGTTAATTTTTGTTTTCCCAAATAATTTCTGCCATTGCAGATCGTTGAAAACTTATCATAGCTTTTGCCTTTTCGGTTTCTTTTTTATGTATGAATGGTGATTCATCGAAGCCAATGATGATTTTTGCTTGTAGCAAGTGCCGTCTTAAAACCATACTCTTTGTACGGTGTGTGATGCACATTTTCACATTATCTGAGGCTTCATTCTTTCTAATCTCAACTTTTTCTATTTTCAAGGCAAAGGTTAGGGTTTTCTTTTAAATCAAATGTAATTTATCCTCGTCCTAATCTGGTGTCTTGGTGGAAAAATCGTATTGAAATGAAAGATACTCAAGTTTCCCTTTTTATAATTTACCCTAACCTTTACCTACTTATGTTTGATTTGTCTGTATCAACCTGGATTACATAAGAGTATCACAAAATCATGGACCATTCAAATATACAACAAACATGTACCAGAAGCAACTTTTATTGCACCGTAAAGAAGAAACAGGGCAAACTTTGCTGCTCCAGAATAAACTTGGCCTGTAAGAAACATAATTAGTAATTTTATGGGGTAGGTTAAAGTATTAGCCAAATTCATTACAAATAATGGGTTGAGTGCTGTCAGTAGTCACTCTGCTTTGTATAATCTGATTGGAGATAAGTAAGGTTTTAAATTTCTCTATTGGTCATGATTGCAATTCCACTGATATTTGATATTGCCTAAAGAAAAAGATAACATACTACAATTATTTAAAAATAACCTTGCTACACAGAAAGTGCATGATCGTGGAAAGTTGGCCTAATATGTGGATGTAGTCTATAAGCATTCTTGAGAGAGGAAGGAACTGGCCTAAGCTAGAAATGGTAAGTAGGGTCAAGGGGAAGGTATCTAATCTGTGCGATGTTTCACCAAATTGGTAGAGCCGTTTAAGGTTTGTTCGTCAGGAGTGGAGCCCCTTTGGTGAGTTTCACCTGTGGATTTGCATAAATTGCATAATGAAAATTTATGGATGCCTTTTTGTATTTTCATAAAAGCCTGCATCTTTGAGCATTTTGAAAATTTGAGGTTTCCATGTCCGTCTCATCCTGTTTTGACATAATAGCTCTTATAAGTAAACTTTTCTGATGTAACAATCCTTCTAAACAAAGGTTTAAGGTGTGAAAGCAATGACTACTGATATACTTTTTTGCTTTTATTCTGTATTTCATCACTTCAAATAAGGAAAATGTAAAGATAATGCAATTCTGTTTTTATTTCTAGGGACATGTCCCATGTGCATGCCATATCTTTATACTTTTAAAATAATTGAATTCATATTAACCTTTAGTTATATTGTTTTAAAAGAAGAATTTGCAAGGATAGACAGATGTGAGCCTCCTTTCAAATTGAATCCTTGGAGGAAAGTATCCTTTATTGATAATCTAAAACGGAGGATCTGGATTCCCATTAAAACAATTCAAAATAAAGTAACAAACTGATAAAAGTATTAAGCACGGATGGAGAGGTGATTATGTTTCAGATATTTTTGTGAAAAAGAAAGGATATTGCATGAAATGAGATACCCTACACTCCTCGACACTATAGGAATGCTGAAAGAAAAAATATGAACGATCATAAATATGGTGAGAGTATACTAAATTATGCTGTAAAATTTATTAAATTTAATCAGAAAGAAGGTCTCATTGTCCAGTTCTACAAAATTGAAAAAGAAAATTTATGATATATTATCAGAACAAAATGTTTCATAATCACAACAAGTTCACTTGAAAACTTCTCGCATTCTAATGGTTAGAATAAACCTAGCAGATGAGCTCCATGCACGATTTGAGGGTGCCTAATGCAAGCAAAGCTCCAATGAAACGAAGTTCGATACAACATTCCAATAATGAAAAAACACTTAAGAATTGCATCCTGATAACATCAAAAACAAAAACATACTAAGATGGTAATGATATTAAGTCCTGAGAGTAATTTCTGAGGTTAAAGGACTACAATAGGACTGGTTACTGTGTGATTTCCATCTGTCCAAGACAAGTTCCCAAATACTGGAAAACCGTTACTGGGCCAACTCGTTGCCTGAAGAATAACCCGAAATGTCTTCTTTTCTCCAATAGTCTTAAAAGACAATGAACTTGGTTGAACAAGAACCTTAAATCCTTCAGTTATGTTAGCTTTCACAACATATGTGCTTGTTGGAGTCCCCACATTGGTAACTGTCCGAGTAACATTTATAGGGTTCAACCCTCGATTTGCTACCGTGATAGAAGGATAGTTAAGATTTTCAATGTTGTAGGACTCTGGGCAATTGTACGAGATGCTGCTAAAGTATCTGAGAAAATTTTGGCTGTGATCATGAGCGCATATGAAGTTCAAGTAATCCCTCTTTCTCATGTCATAAACAAGTCCAGGGTCCATGGCATGGTTAGGTTGAATATGTCCGGAGCCATAATCAAACGGACTTGCTATCTGATCAAATGCGTCCCGAATCGGTAGGTTGTTGTTATCCAGTGTGGTAGCTGCAGAAAGAGAATAATTTCTATTAAGAAAAACTCTTCCAAAATTTTAAGTGCATAGTATTTTTCTTTTTCATCATCTATAACAAGATCTTTATTTTGCATACTGATTTTAGGTTTATTTACACTTTTAGATCCTCTATCAACGTACTACTAAAGTTTGTTCTCATTTACAAGAAATTTCATCCATCTAATTTCATTCTCTTTCTAACAGAATCAGCTGCCTAATGCAGTCACATCTAAGAAGTGTACTGTTTGTTACGTCCACTAATTTTGTTAAAAATATTGAATGATGTTGATAGAAGATAAGAATGGAAAGATATAGTTTTGCCAACTTTACCAGTAGTCATAATGGCTGATTTAATAGCTGCTGGACTCCAATCAGGATGAAGTGTTCTGAGAAGACCTGCGATACCAGCAACATGAGGGCCTGACATAGAGGTTCCCTGTTGCATATTGAAAGGAATACGGCGTCTATCTGATGGTAGATTTGATGGACTTGCGGCTAGTGAATAAGCCGCCAATATGTTCACACCAGGGGCAGTTACGTCTGGCTGAAACAGAGAACTAAGTGTTCAACTTGAGAGAATGAAACAAAAAAATCATGATGATTAGATAAGTTATAGACCTTCAGTATCAATGGCTGCACTGCACTGGGACCCCTGGATGAGAATCCAGCCATAATTGGAGCAGGTTTTATACCTAAATATGTTCTTGCTACAGTCATGTAAGCAGCAAGTTTCCTGCAGTGTAATTTATGAATGAAACAATACTAGGTATGAGTTTAGATTCATGTCAAATAATCAAAATGACTTTAAAATGCCAATTAAGATGATTGTAGATAAATATTCATATATTTTATCTTACTTTGAGAAATTTACTCTGAATCCAAAGTTGAAGCATAGAGTGAAATATGATTGATTACCTGCTATTGTTGTTGTCGGAACCTCCTTTTCCCCACCATTCACGTTCATCTATATCCGCGTCCTCATAGGGATCCACATTTGCACCTGGTATACTGTAAGGCTCGGCTAGAAGTGTGTTGCCACTTTTGTCGTCATTGACCACAAACACTCCCACTGCGCCAGCATTATCAGCTTCGTAACTCTGAGCTACTGATGATGTTTTATCACGTCGAATGCAGATCAATATGTTTCCCTTTATTTTGGTAGTATCAAGCGTTCCCGGTTTGCAAAGTCGACTACAGTAGTATATATCACACCCATGAGAAACAACAAGTAACGATAATCCAATCAATAAAGTAAATATTAGAAGCAAATTTTGGTGAATTCGAGCTTACGCGTCATCAATTGTCGCATTAAGAAGTCTAGCATTGGCAGCATGAACCAATGGATAATATTTCCGTGATGGTAAGCCTCTATTAAGACTGGCTCCCTGATATTCATACATACATAACCAGATTATATATGCAACATGGTTTTTCCTTTACACTGATCATATATATATATATATCCCAAAAGAATAAATACTATTCTTTTCTTTATATCATCGAATCACAAATTTACCTTAAGGTGGTGATTTTTACCAAGAGAAATGTTGGTGAGAAAATCCCTGTCGATTGTACTGGCAGCAACTGTGAAAGTCCAGGGTGCAACATTTACGACAGTTCTAGGTGCTGGTCCATCGTTCCCAGCAGAGCAAACTACAACTATGTTTCTAGCAACTGCATGGAATGCCCCTATGGAAATCCCATCTGTGAAGAAGGCTTCAATATAGGGATTAGAGCCACCGATGGAAGCAGTGATGACATGAACACCATCATTTATGGCATGATCAAACGCTTGTAGAATGTCTGCTTCATGGCAGCTACCAGCATCATTTGTAGACCAACACACTTTGTATGCAGCGATACGAGCCTTTGGGGATCCACCCTTTGCAGTGCCATTGCCATTGCCAAAGACAGTTGCACCAGGAGCGAAGTTACCAGCAGCAATTGACATGGTATGGGTGCCGTGGCCAACAAAGTCACGTGCCGTGTGTTTTGAAGGATCAAGTTTCCCATTATGTGCCTCGTAACCTTTGCTGAAGATTCTTGCTCCAATCAACTTCCTGGTTCATCATGTAACATAGTTCTGTAATGAGTACTGGTAATCAAATTTCAACTGAAACTATTTACAATAAAACTGGTGAATTTCGTGCTGACCAAAACATATACATAATGCAACACTTGATTGATTACACTAACTCGTACGTTGACATTTGAAAATTTCATATAAATTATGAAAGGATTGTGTTTAGTGTAATTATAAGAGAGAAAATGACCTGTTACAGAATGTCTTGTTTGGAAGAGAAACACGGTCAATCTGACAGACTCCGTTCCCTCGCCACGTTGATGGCAGAGGACCATATCCGTTGTCGTTGAAACTTGGGTGTTCGGGCCAAACGCCTGTTCAACAAGATGAAGTCAGTGTTAATTTATTTTATTAGATGAATAATTAAATTGGAAAAGTGATAAAAAAAAATAAGATTTTGTTGAAGGAAATATGGAACTTCTGTATTATTTTATTCACCTACTTCTATTTATTTATTTATTATCTTATTCTTTTTAATCAAACATTTTTATTTTTTAATTTATTTCTAGAAATTTCATTCACTTTTTACTTTTTGTTTATTTTTAATGTCATTTCAACTAATGGAACCTTGATTCCTTGAATTTATCTCACCAACAATAATAATTTTAGCTAATTTGACGTTTCTAAGGTAATATTTTCCGTTATCTGAATTCTTTTGTTATGAGCAACTAAAATCTGGTGTAGGATTTACCTGAATCGAGATTACCAATAATTGTATCTTCTCCAAATTTTCCTTTCCACCAAGCTGATTCTGCAGGAATTCCTCCATATTTTTCCAGCCCAAGAAAGTCCCATGATCTGGTAGTGTGCAATTTATACTCTTTGCTCAAGAACACAGAAATTACACTTGGGTGTTCTGCACCAATACATCCAAACTTATATTTCTTCCAAAATGGTGTTATAACTCCAATTATACCTAAAATATCCACAAAATATGGCTACAAACTACAAAACCATGGTAACCATTTTTCTCACTTGCAATCTCTGATGCCTCTTCCTCTTCAAGCTGTGCAGCAAAGCCATTTATGTGCTTATTGTATGAGTACATCACTGCTTCCTTTGCTTTCTCATGGCTGCGGGAAAAAAAGAAAAACTATTCAAGCAATCAACTAGCTAATATCACAGATAAACAGAAGCTTTTGATTCTTTTTTATATGCACTCTGATTATCAAGTGATCTTCAGATCATGTGTTAGATATTCAACAGATAAGATAAGAAAGTACTCAGAGTGAGTCATTCTTGAACAAAGTTTTTCTTTTATGCATATAGGACTTGAATGAAGCAATGCTAGAAGATTCTATATATACCTTCCCAGGAATGGAGCCAGTAAATCATGGTGAGAATTTGTGGCTGACTCAATATCACGAAGGGAAGGATTTGGACCGTGAGAATGTTCTCCCAAGTATACAATATAGGTCTGCTACAAAGAATCAAATTAAAGCAAAAAAATTGTGACACATTGTATGTATATCTAGCAGCAAAATGTGAAATTGTGGTTGAGAAACACTGTCAGATACATGAATAGAGAGTCTTAAATTGTGGTGAGATAAGGAGTTGAAGATGAACATGCTTGCCTTTCTGAGAGCTTCAGTGTAAGGCTGCAACATGGTACAAAGAATGATTGATGATAGGAAAAGTTTGAAGATGGAAGATGCCATCTTCAACTGGTTTAGTTTGAAGATGTGGAAAATTATATCTTCAACTGGCTCTTATATAAATCTTTTCAGAGGTAATCATGATTCTTTATGGCATTTCCTTTTCAGTATTTGTTCTTAAAAGAACAGAGAAAGAAAAATTATATATGCATGATGTCTTATTTGGAGACAAAGTTTATGGATACAAAAACAATAACACAGAAATCTTTGCTACCGAAAGATTTGTTGAGGACAATCAAAGTCTTACACCAAATACAAGATATCAATATAGATGTATATACACGTAAAATCCTTCCATTCGTAAAAGATCAATATAAATATATATACATATAAGATAATTTTATTCGTGAAAAGTGTAAGAAGTGTTTTTGGAGTATTACGAAAAACAAATATGTGAAAAGCTATATATATATATATATATATATATATATATATATATAGNGATTTCAAATTAAAAAAACTGAGACAAGAACATATTTGGAAGAAAAAAACCAATTTTTTTTTTTAATTTGAAATCGTCCAACCACATTTTGACACATGTGCAGTCTCAAAATGGTGTCAAAAAATTGGTATCAAAATATCATTTTCTATATATATATATATATATATATATATATATATATATATATATATATATATATATATATATATATATATATATATATATATATTCCTACAAGATTTTCGACCACTTTTTTTTTACTTTCTTTACATTTTCTGTATTCTCTTAAATTAAAATTTAATTAAATGCTTTGTGAATTATTTGTTGTATATAGTCAGGCTAAATTAGTGATCCTTTAATCATGTCAGGCAAAGGTAGGTCTTTGTGTAAAGACTCAGAAAACCTCGTTACTCATAAATACGAAAAGTAAAAGCAGAATAAATAGTCATGGATGTTACTATTTTATTAACTCATTTAAATTTATTTTTAAAAAATATTTAAAATAGACTAAAAACAAGTTATTATGTAAATATTATTAAAAAATGTCAAAAAAGAAAATTGTTAAAAAAATATCTGAAAATTCACCTAAACTCAAGCTGCACTTATAAAAGAAAATCAAATATCTCAATAGTTTTGCAACTATATGTAATTATAGTATTGAAATTGTATTCTGAGTTTTAAGGGCTCAGTATTGAAAAAAAAAAAATAACAGTATAAAAGAAGAGCTAAATTTGGGCAAAAGTGCATTTATTCTTTTCTCAATTTGGAATTTTTATCCCAATATTTATTTGCATTGCAACCTATATTTTAGTTTTATGTACCTTGGCTGTTGTTCCAAATTTATAGATTCTGATCTTAATCATCATTATAGGGAAAAAAAGGTCATATGGTTTGAAAAATGAGAAAAAATTATTATTTTATTTATTATTTACTTGTCATTATTAAATGAAAAACGAAAATAAATATTAAAATGCAGTCCTATAATTGATTACGCGAATATTTTGCGACTATAAAGATGTTAAAAAATAATAAAAACGATTGTGTCAATAAAAAATTAAGGTAAACCTTAAAGATAATTGTTTCGAAATTAATAAAAAAAATAAAACGACTACCTTTTTCTTCTCATCCATAATTTTTTCTCTATAACTATTTATGCCAACCCTGTCGGTTAGATTCCCCTAATGCAAAAATTTCTGAATAACCATGTATAAGAAAAAACATAAAATATTGTATATTTTAAACTTAGGTTAGGTATAGGTTAAGCAAGTTTTCTTTTTATAAATATTTACGGAGAAATCTTTTCAAATATATTCACACAGATGTTTGCATTGATTAGAATCATCATCTATACAATGTATTGGGTGAAACGAGAGAAAATTAAAAAAATTATAATTAAGGTCCTTGATTAAAGAAAAATAAATAAGAAATATAAATAAAATAGTGATAATAAAATTTAAAAAATTTACCTTTTCTTAATATTTCAATAATTGATATAATCATAACAAATTTTGAATTTATTATCGAAGAAATTTATCCGTCGATAATAAAAAATGACCGTCAATAAATACTGATTTCTTATCGACGATCTTACAGTTTACAGTAAATAGTTTGTTGATAATCTTTGCAACAGCTGAAGACTGCTAGTACGAGGACTATTCGACTTTCAGTATCGAAAACTACTTGGTCTTCCGTAATTAATGGCACTTTTTGCCTTCGATAATTATAGAAGATTTGTTATCTTTGATAATGTTAAAAAAATATATATTGTTTTTATAGTAATTATATATCATTAGTATTTTTTATATTTAATTACAAAATAAAATATATTTTATCGTCAATCAGGGTCAGATTTGGTTATCGATTATAAAAAATAAAATAAAATAGAATTTGTCTATAATAATATTCACTCAAACCAGATTTTTAATACAGTGGTGAACTCACTAAAAAGTACATTTTATGTCCATTCTATTTAGGGTATCATGTTTGGGCTGGAAGTGTAAGACCCATGTTTTAACTTTAATAAATAGTAATAATTTTTCTCTATTATTAATGGTAATAAAAAATGGATAATCAAACTTTAGGTCGAATTTTAATCATGTTTCATGTCCACCCAACAAAGATTTCAATCGAAGCAGCCAACTCAATTTTAAGTGCTTGATTGAAAAGAAAAAAACAACAATAATAAAGATAATGATAATTATAATTTTAAAAAAAAAATTCTAGCGCGGAAGCAATTGACAACTTTAAGTGCTTGATTGGAAAAAAACAATAATAATAAAGATAATGATAATTATAATTTTAAAAAAATGATTTTTCTAGTTTGGAATAAACTAAGAAATTTTAGTTTTATTGTAAGAAAATGATAGTTTCTAGAAGATTCCTCGAAATAGTTTTTGACGAGAAAAAAAATTATGAAAAAAAGGTAAGAGAACTAATTCTTTTCTTTATGAACGATAGAGATATATTTTAAGTTCATGATTATGAAAATATGAGATATGATCATGTTGAGTTTTAGACATGTTAGTTATCTATCTACTTTCCTAGATTTATACAAATTTATAATTAAGTATAAAGTAAATAATTTATACAAACTAAAGATGTGATTAAAATTATATTTTTTTTTCTTAAAATTAGGAATACCATGTATCTCTTTGAATTGTTTGTAGATACGGATAAAGTCAAGTAAAACTCTTGAATTTTTTTTATATTGGACCTTTGGACATATCATACTTCCAATCGAATTCTTTTAGAAAGAATTTTTTTTGTCTGATGATAATTTGCTCTAGTTCTCGTACTAAACTTTTGTTATTGGGTTAACCATACATTTTCCATGTGTTTTAGCCATTCATATGACATTTTCAAATGATACAAGTCTTGGATAAGAATTACAACAGACTAGAATATCTTTATTGAGAATCCTTTACTCCGACAACATTTAGATTCTCGAAGAATGTGATATCTCACATCGGTAAATCTTTTATTGAAAATAAAAAGACTAAATCTATATTGAAGTAAAATATAGATATTAATCTCAAAATAATTTTAAAAATTCCTCTATAAAATAATTGAAAGGCTACAAAAAAAATTAATTTATCACCAAACGTACCCGAATACTTGCTTAAATAAGGCATGTGAGCCATAATTTGTTGAAAGGTGTTCATCTTAGTTGGCAAAGGTACACACATAATTGAAAATTTCTGGTCCAGATCTTCTTCTATATGGTTGTTTGGCTGTTAACATTTATTAACGAATAATGACAAAAGAAATAGCATATGATCAATAATACACCATTCTTCTTTTCCTTTTGTCATAATCAATATGGTAAGTTAATTCATCATTCCTAAAACTTAATGACATGTAATTTTTGTTATCTGATAAAATTGATGATTGTTATCCGCTATTCGACAATTATGGAATTATTTATTGATATGTAGTTCCACGTACCATATGTAAATTCATCGACGCCGGCGTAAAGGGGTAAGTATTTTGGTTGGAGAGGAACCAACAGGTTAAATTTGATGGTGATAGATGGAATCATTGTATGAACTGAAAATGATGTGGCGATTGGCAGCTCAAATTTCCTCTAACAGAAACAAAATAGTGTGTTTTCTACTTTGTCATTAGATGTTTGGTGACTGTTAGACCATGGATATAGTGTGGTCAACGTCATAATTATCACTGCTCTTATTTTAAAGTTGGAAAAAGTTCTTTTAACAATATTTTTTTAACAATTTTTTATAACGGCCTTGATTGATTCATTTTAAATATTTTTTAAACATAAATTTAAATAAACCAATAAAACGATGACAGGTATCGCGTTGTTAAAAAAGTTGTCAAAATATAATTGTCCTTTAAAGTTATGTCTTCTGCAACTAAGTCTGTTCTAGCACGTGAAAATAATTATTAGTACCTCAGAAAATTAATATTGAACCAACATCTACAGAGAAACAGATTTTCTCTTCTCACAAATGGTGATACGGAACGTATATTCTCATAAATGGTGAAATTATTTTACTTGTAAAGTAGTTCTGAATAAAGCTATTCATGTACTATCAATAAACGTGTATTTACGTCCCTTACTATCTAACATTCAACTCTGGTATTAAGGTTCATATGTTGCAAAGATACTGCATATTTTGCAGCGTTTCCATACATTTAGATATTGCTCCATTGAACTTGTTACCAAAGAAGTTGATGAGTTGGAGCTGAGATTTGGATGAAAAGCTCTTCATGATGTAGCTACGCATAATAACATTTGGATAAACTGTTTCTGGGCTGGATTATAATCAACTTAACCTAAGATACACTTGCATTATTTCAGATTTTTTAACTTGTTAGAACTTCTGGATCTAAAGTGCAAATGTGCTAATGATATGATAAGCTTGGAAAGTCAGGAAAACTGTACTAAACAGAAGAGATATCCTTTGTATAGAATGTTCAATACAATTTGATATTCATAACTTTCTTACTTTTATAGTAATACAGCACAGTTTACACGTCAACAAAATTACTAAATTTACAGGAATGGAAATCATGTTAGATACAATGAATGAGCATTTAGTTCGTGTAGCATAAAATTGCAAAGTTGGAGATGAACTCTTCATTAACGACACTGTTTTTTGCTGCATGCTATTTTTCAAGCAAACAGCATTGAGTAATGGACCCTACATGAGGTCAGGAATACAATAATTGCACTACATAATGCAGAAAGCAAAAACACCATTTTGTGAGCATTCATCACTTACCTCAAAGTCCAACATGATGTTCACAAAGCTTGTAACATTTCAGTATATTCTCACCACCTTTTTCTTTTCACTTTTAAGGGTCTATTCCTTGGAAGTTTCTGGTGTATCTTTATCCAACGTTAATGTTATGTTTGGCTATGATGCTGTCGAAGATGAAAACATTGAAGCAAGTGCTCTATTGAAGTGGAAAGCCAGCCTTGATAACCAAAGCCAGGTTTCCTTGTCTTCTTGGTCTACTTTCACTACCCCTTGCAAGTGGAAGGGAATAGTTTGTGATGAATCCAACTCTGTCAGCACTATAAATCTTGAAAACTTTGGACTACAAGGTACACTTCTCAATCTAAACTTGTCATCCTTTCCTAAGCTTCTGAGGTTGTATGTAAGTTACAACAACCTCAGTGGACCTATTCCTTCTCAAATTGGTAACATGTCCAAAATTTCTGTGTTGAAAATGAAACATAATTATTTTAGTGGTTCCATCCCCCTGACAATTGGAATGTTGACAAATCTTGTTACACTTGATTTATCATCCAACCTTCTCTCTGGTACAATCCCTTCACTTAGAAACTTAACAAATTTAGAGCAACTTATCCTCTTCAGCAACCTTCTCTCTGGTCCTATTCCTGAGGATTTGGGAGGACTTCATCATCTCAGAACAATCAAATTGTTAGATAATCATATTTCTGGGCCAATCCCTTCTTCCATAGGAGACCTGGCTAATTTGACGAAACTTCAGCTCACTCGAAATAAACTAAACGGGTCAATTCCTTCCTCTCTTGGAAACTTGACAAAACTCATTGAATTGTCCATATCTGAAAACAAGCTTTCTGGATCAATTCCTGCTTCCATAGGAAACTTGGTCTATCTAAAAAGGCTTAACCTTGCACAAAACAAACTTTCTGGACATATTCCCTCTACCTTCAGAAATTTGACTAAGCTTACCTTTCTATTACTTCATGTGAACAAACTTACCGGAAGTTTCTCAATAGCAACAAGTAACCTGACCAATTTAGTAAATTTACAACTAAGCTCTAATCATTTCACTGGTCCTTTGCCACAATATATTTGCCTTGGAGGGTCACTTCGATATTTTGCAGCCAATGACAATCGTTTTACTGGGCCAATTCCATCAAGTTTGAAGAACTGCTCCAGTCTTATGAGGCTCAACCTTGCAAAAAATATGTTGATGGGAAATATTCCAAATGATTTTGGTGTGTATCCAAATTTGAAATACATTGATCTGAGTAGAAATGCCTTCAACGGCCACCTTTCATCAAATTGGGTCAAATGTCATAATCTCATAGGCCTAATTATCTCATACAACAGATTATTCGGTGGTATACCCCCAGAGTTAGGCCAGGCACCTAAATTACAAATGCTTGAACTTTCTTCAAATCGTCTAACAGGAAAGATTCCAAAAGAACTTGGGAACTTGACCCAATTGTTTCAACTCTCCATAAGTAAGAACAATCTTTCAGGCAACATTCCCATTGAAATTGGTTCCTTAAACCAACTTCAGCTCTTTGATCTTGCAACAAATAATTTAAGCGGTCCAATCCCAAAACAGCTCGGCAGGTTGCTCAAGTTAAATCACTTGAACTTAAGCCATAACAATTTCACGGAAAGCATTCCATCTGAACTTAGCCAATTGCAACATCTTCGAGAACTTGATCTTAGTGGGAATTCTTTGAATGGAAAAATTCCAGCAACACTTGGAAAATTGAAGATGTTGGAATACTTTAACCTCTCCCACAACAATCTCAGTGGAAACATTTCTGCCAGTTTTAAGAATATGTTCAGTTTGACAAATGTTGACATATCTAACAATCAATTAGAGGGTCCAATTCCTAACAATCGAGCCTTTCTTAATGCTCCATTTCAAGCACTGCAAAACAACAAAAACTTGTGTGGCCATGCTTCTGGGCTGATGCCTTGCCCGCAGTTGTTGAGTCACAATCCTAATAATATCAAGAGCATGATGTTTTTACTTTTCCTTGCTTTGGGTGCACTATTTGTGGTTGGAGTTTCACTATATATTCATTGGCAAAAAGCAAGAAAAAAGAAAAAGCAAGAGAAAGAAGAACAAAATCGAGATCTTTTTTCTATATTGCATTATGATGGGAAAATAGTGCATGAAACCATCATCGAAGCAACAAATAATTTCGATGAAAAACATCTCATCGGAAAAGGAGGGTTTGGAGGTGTTTACAAGGCCATCTTACCCTCTGGCCAGATTGTTGCTGTGAAGAAACTTCAGGTTGAAGTTGACAGGGAAATGGTTGATTTTAAGGCTTTTACATCTGAAGTTCGAACCTTGACAGAAATCAAACATCGTAACATTGTGAAGTTGCATGGGTTTTGTGAACACCCACGCTATTGTTTCTTGGTTTACGAGTTCGTAGAAGGTGGCAGCTTGGATAAAGTACTAAACAGCGAAACACATGCAGCAATGTTTGATTGGAATAAGAGGGCTAACGTTGTTAAAGGAGTGGCAAATGCTTTGTATCATATGCACCATGGTTGCTCTCCTCCTATTGTTCATCGTGACATATCAAGCAAGAATGTTCTTATAGATTTGGAGTATGAAGCTCGCTTATCTGACTTTGGAACAGCAAAGATTCTAAACCCTAATTCACGTAATTTAACTTCGTTTGCAGGCACTTATGGATATGCTGCACCAGGTTAGGCCCTTTAACTTTTTCATATCTTAAGAAACTCTACAACTGTTTCAATAATAAGCATTGCCACCTTTTGTGTAACAATTTGATGCAGAGCTTGCTTATACAATGGAAGTGAATGAGAAATGTGATGTGTTCAGTTTTGGGGTGCTTTGTTTGGAAATAATAATGGGAAATCACCCAGGAGATCTGATTTCCTCGATGCATTCACCATCTTCAACATCAGTAACAGCTAATTTGCTATTGAAGGATGTGATGGACCAACGACTACCTCTTCCAGTGATGCCAGTTGTTAAGGAGGTGGTCATCATTGCAAAAGTGGCATTTGCTTGTTTGAATGAAAGACCACTTTCTCGTCCAACCATGGAAGATGTTTATAACAAGTTTGTGATGCCTAAGTCACCTTTAACGAGGGAGACACTCAACACCATTCTACTTGGACAACTTCAGAATGATTGAACATGCTTTTCTTCTGTGTTCCAATAAGTTAGAGTTCCTTTTCTCTCTCTTATGCTGCTTCATGTGTGTTGAAGCTTGTCTGCAAATATTTGTCAATAAATTGGTGGTGTGCAATAAATTGTTCAAGTTATGAAATTTTATCACTAGATATTATATAATAATATCTTGCAAATGTTTTATCTTTAGCTGTCTAGAAATAGAAGTTTGGTGAAATCATAAAAATGGTTTCTTAGAACAATATGTATCCCACAAATTTCCAAGTGGGGACACTGAAATGTCCTTTGGTTCACAAAAAGACTGTTCCATCCAGTGCATCATGTTGTTGCCATAACTAAATAGTAAATTGGACATTTTGTGTTTGCATTGGAACTTTGCTTTCATTCACATGCATAGAATATACTTAAATTTTCAACATCCAAACAAATTAAATATATTTTTAATAAAAAACTTTACTTTTTTTTTATCAAATTAAGAAGTTATTTAAAATATATAAATTTGTTGATAATTTTACTTTTTTTTTAAATTATCTCTTTAAATGTATCTTTTTCTTTTTTAAGTTATGTGATAAATGTTTACTTTTTAAATTTATTTTCATACTTTTAAGTTGATAGGTAATAAGTTCAGATTAATTTATCAGATATTCTGTTAGCATAATTTTTTTTTTCTTTTTCTTTAAATATGAGTTTTTTGTATTGAGGTAATATCTATGATAATTTTTATGAAAATAATTTTAACTAAAGTCGTTATTAGATGTAACTAATTTTATCAAAAATTAAGTTGAACTGAAACCATACTTACATATAAGAGATTTTAGTGTAATTATTTTTGGATTTAATGTAATTACTTTTACTCCTAAAATTCTTGCACGACTTTGTTATTTTTAACTTGCATGGTGTAATCTTTTCAAAAAAATTGAGTTATAATTGTTAATCATGAATGTTATAAGATAATTTGGTTTAAATTTTCCAAAAAAGTTTTTTAAAAAAAAAAAACATTGTCACAAAGTCCTAATACCATACCAAGTTCATAACAAATATAAATAAATCAAAATAGTCATTGCACATGACAACTTCAATTTAACTTATTTATAATCAAAGTCGTTAAAGGCAACGATAATTTACCATATGATATGACTATATCCTTTGCAATGTAAATTGCATTGAAATCGTCACACACAGACAAGACTTTAGTGTTGTAGAAATATGTCACCTCTCACAACTTTGGTTAATTTGATTTATGATTTGATCAAATGTATGTTAATCATTCACCTTACATAAAAGTCATTATTTACTCATACATCTTCAAGTTGATTGGAACATCCCAATAAATATAGATTTAAACTATACATATTTTAAGGAGTTATCAAGAATAATACCAGAGAATAGTTGATAATGCTAATTCTTACCATTATTTACGCATCATTTTAGTAGTAAAATCAACTCCTTCATAGCTTTTACTTTGTTTTATCCTCACATTTAGTGTGTTTTCTAGTTTTCTTGTGTTTATATAGTATATGTTTGTTTTTACCTCTAATCTCTATGTTTGAGTGTGTGAAATAAAGGATTAGGAAGCAATTCTAGTGGAGGAAAACAAACAAGAACTCAAGAGAACATGTTTTGGGACCATAATTGATCAATTTGAAGCAAATACCCATGTTGGACGCCTTTGGAATCGCGCAAGAGCCTGAATTTTTGAATGCTGTCAGAGCTGCTCGGGCTGGGGCACCCCTGGCTGCAGATATGGCGCCTGGGCGCCCCTGGTTGCTGTTTTTCTGCAGATTTGGCGCCTGGGCGCCCTTTGACTCGTTGTTTTGTGTTTTTATGGCGCCTGGGCGCCCCAGAAGGGGGCGCTGGGCGCGATTTTCCGCTGATGTGTCAAAATTAGGTTATTTAAACATGGGTCTCGCGATTTTTGGGCATTCTTCTCCTTCTACACTTCATTCTTCACCTAGAGAGATTGGGAGAGGCCCTTGGAGGCTATTTGGGGTGTTGGGAAGCTCTCCCACTCCTCCTTGGGTCTTCAAGCTTCTTCAATGGTGATTTTGCCCCTTTTGGGTTGAGGAAGAAGATGGGTCACAAATTGGAGATGGAGATGCGAAGGGGAGGCGCAAATGGAGCATGGAGCAGCTGCCAAGAACCTTGGGAAAGGCTTTGCATCTTCTCTTTGGTTCCAATTTCTTCCTTATCTCTTCAATTTGTAGAACCCTAAGTTCTCCTCCATGGAGGGCTTTTCCTATTTGTTGAGATTAGTTGTAAAACATGAAATTCTTATGTATTATGTGATGTTAATGATATACGCTTTTCTAATTCATGTTAGTATTTGATTTCTATGCTTAATGCTTGTTGTGGCTTGATCACCCATGGCATGAATTGTGGTTCTTGAAGTATTGAGAAATATGATTGAACCTANAATTGAAATTGAATACTTATTGGATGGAATTGAGATGTTGTGAATGCATGAGAATGAAATGGATGAATTCTAGTCTTGACAAATTGTAAATACACTATGTTAAATTCCTTGCACACCAACTGTTTGATAAAATACCAAAAAGAGTTTCTTGTGTTGTTTTTGTGCACTTTGATGTCTAATTGATTTATAAAAGGAATAATTGTCATGTGTTGCACAAGTCTCTTGGGAAAACGATACCTGGTCTTACCAGTTTTATTACTTGAACGATTTGGTACACTTGCCAATGAGTTAACAATAGTGAAGAATAAGTCAATGTATAAAATAAAAGTAGACAAAAGATTTCATAAACATTTAAACTATACACCAACCGGGAGTCTCTAACAACTTTACAAATTTGACCGAACGGTACTAGATTCTACTTAAACCGAATGGTAGTACAATAAAGAAGTTCGCACCAAAAATTTTATACAAACGACTATGCAAACCGAACGGTTATACAAAAAAAAATAAAATATATATATATATATATATATATATATATATATATATATATATATATATATATATACCGAACGTTTTTGCTAAATTAAGAGTACAAGAACCTACTGTTCAGATATTCCTATGCTATCTTCTGATTGATCAGCCTGTAAAGCTTCCTCCAATGAGCCGATATCGCCTTCTGCTAACATCCATTATATTATCATTGCAGTGAAGAGAACGACCGGACGGTAGCCAAAACAGAAAACAGAACAATAGGATAAACTTATGTAATTTAATTAATCATACAAACGTACAGATTTAACTTATATCAAATACTATCATGTATACAATTCAAAATACAACCAATTCATAGAATAGAACATAACCGAACATTCAATACATTTATAACCAACCATAGACTCGACTCATCCGGATTGTATGAACTATGTAGTTACGAGGTTTGTGCACCTGGGTGGAACCTAGCTAGGATGCCCTCAACAGCTGCCACCCGAGGTTAGTCCAGTGAAGCTTACCTCGGTACAACAATACCCTGAGGCTAAAGGACCTCCTGCCATTCCCACGCATGAGTTACCCTCCTCTACATGAGGTGGAGTAATCACAGAATATCACGATAAACGATAGATTAACTTAGCCATGTTCATACTTTACAAACTATCACCAATCATGAGACATTCCTCCTTGGAATTCTCTTCCACAACCACATGACTCCTTCCATCATGATTTCACATCATACTTATGTATTCCAATTACAATCAGAATCATATATTTACAATTTCAATCAAGATCAAGAATTTAAGAAAATGACACTGTAACTTATGAATATGACCGAACTGTAAGAATAACCTCTACTCAGGAATCATGACCGAACGGTCAATTACAGAATAGCTCCAGTTGGAACTGAATACCGTTTAAAACCGTACGCAAAGGAGATTTAGCTAACTACTAAAGACTTAAACATAATACTTATACCTTAGGCCGAGCATCTTGAGCTTAGGCCGAATACTTTGAAGCTTTAGTCGAATACTTTGGAGCTTTGGTCGAATACTTTGGAGCTTTGGCCGAATACTTTGGAGCTTTGGCTGAATACTTAGAGCTAGGGTCGAGCGCTTATAGCTTTAACTGATTTCTTGGGGCTTTGGCCGAGCATTTATAGCTTTGGCCGAACACTTTATACAGGATGAAGTTCTCTTCAAAAGACCGAGCATTAGCACAGACCGAACGCTCTTCAAGAGATCGAGTGTCAATACAAGACGAAACACTCTAAGAATGACTGAGAGTTAATGTAAAACCGAACACTATTAAAACCCAGTATTAGTCTAAAACCGAGCGTTTTTAAGGACCGAGTGCTAGTCAATGACCAAGCACTCTATATTATTTCAATTATATAATCAAGACAGAAAATAATACTACTTAACTTATTCTTTAATCATACTAAATAGAAAATCGGTCGGTCTTAAACTATAACTCTTACAAAAAGAGAATCCAGTAAAAAATCTTCCAAGTTCACACTGAACGGTCACAATTGACTCTCAACAATAAACACCAATTTCTACATAATGCCACAGAGTGAAACTCAATTCTAATCTTACCCAGTTTTCATACCATATCTCAAACATCAATACAAACAATAAACATATAATACTTCAAAATCAAGCCAAAGCATCAAACATTCATCAAAAATTAATCATAACTAAATTATATAAGCTTCCCTTACCTCTAATCTAGAAATATTGTTCTTCTACAGTATGACCTTCACCGCACGTAACTTCTATAGCTTCTAACTGACCGTCTAAATGGTGAAATGCATCCATCATGGAATCAAATACACAAAACTAATTCAGAGAGGAAATTAACAACCACATGCAAGTTGAAAAACACTTGCATGCATAGAAAAACACATAAACTTCAGATGACATGGAGAATTTGATCTTACCGGTTTAAATCGAAAACCGATTGGTGCAAACGAGAGAGCTTGACACCAAAAACGTTTAGACGCTGCTTGAAAGTTGATCGGAATAGTAGAGCGATGAGAATTTGTAGAGAGAAGATGGAGGTTTTTAGAGAGAAAGAGGAGAAATGAAATTTCGGAAGGTAGGAGACGAAGGTTGCATGCAGAAAAGTGGCGTCGAAATTTAAAATCCTGACTTAAATACTACTGCCAAAACTGGACGGTCCACTCATCTGCTGCCACCTGTTCTCCACTTTCTGAATTTAGAAACTACCGATCGGCCACCTAGATCCCACTCAGCTGGGGAATTTATGGGTTCTGACATTGATGGCTAAACTCTTTTATGGATATGAAGTCTTTTCATAACAACGACTTGACCTTTATTAGAAAAAGAGTTGAGGACCGGAAACCTTTTAATTTTGTTTTATTTTATGTTTTAATTGTCATTGTTTCCTTAGTTGTAAGGAACCAGGTAGGTTGTTATCTCTAATTCATCCATTTTATTTAATGGTTTATTTCTAGAAACACATTGTTAGTGGATGGTTATTTTTTTTTAACTTTTATAAATTGTAATGTTTTAATAAAGTAAGTTTTCATTTTTCTTCTTCAATATTGTTCCCCTTCATTATGTTCATTCTTGTTCCCTGCTAAAGGAATAGAGCCCTTTTTTTTATTGGACCTTTAGAATGGATTCTAAAACAAGCTTTTCCCAAGTAGCTCTTCCAATTTTCAATGGGGAAAACTATGATCTTTGGACTGTTAAAATGGAGGCTTACCTAAAAGCTTTAGATCTTTGGGAAGCTATAGAAGAAGATTATGAAAACCTTCTACTGCCAGACAATCTCACTTTGACCCAGATCAAAAATCATAAGGAGAAGAAAACCCGAAAACAAAAGCAAAGTCATGTCTTTATAATGGCATCTCTGCAACCATCTTTACTAGGATCATGACTCTCAAATCAACAAAAAAAATGGGATTATCTAAAGAAAGAATATACTGGAGATGAAAAAATTTGAAGCATGCAAGTGCTTAACTTAATGAGAGAATTTGAACTTCAGAAGATAAAAGAGTCTAACACAATCAAGGAGTATTCAGACAAATTGTTGAGTAATTTCAACAAGATAAAATTATTGGGAAGTAATTTTGTAGATTCCTCAATTGTTGAGAAAATTTTGACAACGATGTAAGAAAGGTATGAAGCATTTGCTAATGCTTCTTTGGAGAACACAAAGAATGTTTCTAAAATCTCTCTTGTTGAAGTGATACATGCCTTCCAAGCCTAAGAGCAAGGAAGATTGATGAGAGAAGATTATGCTATTAAAGGTTTTGTGAAGAAGGAAGAAAATGACAAGGTGTATCTTCTTAAAAATGTTCTTTAGGGTTGAAACAAGCTCCACGAGCTTGGTATAGCATAATAGATAATCATTTGTTGAGTATTGGATTTTATAAAAGCTTGTCTGAAGTCACGCTTTATATTAAGCATCAGACCAACAATGTTATGATGGTTTCACTTTATGTTGATGATCTTTTAGTGACAGGAAATAATGTAGACATGGTTAAAACAAGAAATGATGAAGGTTTTTTAGATGACAGATCTTGGGTTAATGACTTTTTTTCTTGGAATGTATATTAAACAAGTTGGGTATGGAGTTTTTATCTCTCAGAACAAATATGCCAAAGAGATTTTGAAAAATTTAGGTTTGAAGGATGCACGGAAGCAAACACTCCTATGAACCAAAAGGAAAAGTTAAGTAAGAAAGATGGAGTTGTAAAAGTTGATGAGGAATACTTTAGAAGTTTGATTGGTTGCTTAATGTATCTTACTATAACACCTCATGATATTTTAAATGCAGTAAGTATTTTGTCCAGATTTATACATTGTGGAAGCCAATTAAATCTCAAAGCTTTAAAGAGAATAATTCGATATGTCAAAGGAAAAAGTGATTTTGGTGTTAAGTTCACATGGAACAAAGAATTTAAGTTGGCGGGTTTTTTTATAGGGACTAGAGACGTTCTATCGATGATATAAAAAGTACTTCAAGTTACTGTTTTACTCTTAGATCAAGTATTTTCTTTTGAAACTTTAAAAAACAAAAAATTGTAACTCAATCTACTATAGAAACGAAATTTATTATAGTAATAACTGTTGTCAATTAAGCTTTATAGTAAAGAAAGTATCAAGTATTTTGTTGACAACCAAACTGCTATTTCTATTTCTTATAATCTTATTTCATGTGAAAATTAAGCATTTCAACATCAAGTTATTTTAATTAAGAGAAATGCATAAACATGTCTGACCTTTTACTTCTATTTTATTTTATTTTTTAATTGTCATTGTTTTCCTACTTTTAATAAATCAGTTAAGTGTCCACCTTTTAATTCTGTTTTATTTTATTTTTGTATTATCATTGTTTCTTTAGGTTTAAAGAATCAATTAAGTTGTTATTTTTTATTCAAGCATTTTATTTAATAGCTTATTTCTAGTAATATATTTAATAAGTGGTTATTTTTTTTTTAAGTTTTATAAATTGTAATGTTTTCTGATTTAATAGAAAAAAAAAATCATTGTTTTTCTTCAATATTTTTCCTGTTCAATTCTGTTCATTCTTGTTCCGTATTAAAAGAATTCTACATTCTTATAAATAACCAACAAGCTTTTAGGAAATTTAAAAAAAATGTTAACTCAAATGTGTAATGAAAGAGTTGTATTTAATAGAAATTATGTTCTGTATTTGATTCCAATTCTTGAAAACAGCAAAAACATTTAAGATGTGCTGCATAACCTCTCGTTAAAAGACAGAATGGCATTAAATTTTACTGTTTGGACTATCCAAAATAGAAGAAATTGTTGTTTTCCTTGTATTCCGCACCTTTCATTTCACTCAAATAAAACATACAAATCCTTAATAATTCAGTCTCCGCTTGTTGTCCTAGGGTCTCCCTAATTGCTTTTGTAGTATCTCTATCTCTTCTTTCGGTTTGGTTTCCTTCTCTGTTTGAAACAAAACAAAATATACTTATAAAAATATTTCATTGGTTGAAAGCCGTCAGAGGAATCATTCCATATCAGTCCACCAAACATCTTCATAAAGAGTAATTTTGATGCAGATGCCCTTGCAAAATAAAGGGTACATCATCAATGCTTTAATGCTTTTTAGCTTATGAAACAGCTACCATATTTATCCATGAAATGTGTGGTTGAACAGGTTAGAGTTTTGCTTGTTTTGGGTTTCGTGCCCTTTACAAAACCTGCTTTCCATTAACGTTTGCAAAATGAAATATCAAGAATCCTACGTAAACAAAAAGCTGCTTTGACAGTAACAAAATAAGAGACAACTATACAGTAAATTCACTAAATTCAGTTGTTGAGGCATGTACATCTAGGAACAGAACTCATTACTCATTAGTACGTAGCAATTATTGCACCTACTGAGCATGAACCAAATGCTTTAGAATCTTAACTGTTGGACCACAATTTCACATGGGGTCCACAAAAAAATTGGCTGGTAGTTAATAAAAAAGTAGCTTTTGCTAGTCCTAACTCATGAATGCTGTAACGTGCAACTCCGAGAAAATCTGATCCACCCTGATCATCTTCATTAAGATCATGTAGGCGGGAACAACCTATTGAGATTGAATGGCAAAGTATAGAATTCTTCGTTTCTATTGTCTCCTTTAAACGTTCTAAACTTCACCCACCATGGCATCCCTCTATCTTTCTTTGACCTTTCTACCTCTAGAGTGTTATCAAGCAACACTGCCACTATCAAACCCACTGTTGGTGGTGATGAGAATAAGGTATTTAAGAATGCATTGAACTGCAAACATGGAAATTTTGTATTAGCAGCAAGCAAACTACTAAGCTGTCATTTGTTGATGGCATGTGTAAAGAACAGGTTACACACCAAATCAAAATTCAAACTTTCAGATTTATTAAAAGAAAACAGAAAGGAGATAGCATATCAGTAACACATTATCTGATAAAGCATAATATAGTAGGCTGAGGAAAAGTACACTTACCCATCCAGCATTAGTATGAACAAGGCCATGTCGTGAAGAAGTCCAGTATTGATCGAAAAATTGAGGAACAGATATTCCAAGGAAGAGAGTGAGCCCAATGATAATAAGATTTCTCATGCAGTTCAGGTTTGTGAACTGAAGAAATGATATTCCAATTGAAGCTGTAAACAGGGGAAAGTAGTTGTAAATTGAGAAGCAAAACAAGAGTAATGTATTGCAATGTGATCTCATTTTAGAGTATTCGACATACCCACAAGGCCAAAGAGAATGCAGTACAGAGCAGCAAAAATTGGGAAGGGTATAGAGGCAAACACAGCTCCAAATTTTCCTACATATGATTGAAGAAAAAGAAAACAAAAACACCCTTAAGTAAGTGAAACTATCTATTTTAACATGGCGATAAACTGGTTTACTTCCAGAGTAAGTCAGGCTAATCTTTGATTTGTCTCTACCAACCTAAAATAGAGAAGAATATCATGAAGCCAGAAGAAATCTGAACAACTCTGCGACTTCCAACTCGGGTTAGCCCAAGGAGACCCACATTTTCCCTAGAAAAATCAGCCATGATGCTCATCAAGCTACAATAGAAAGATAAGTGATCTTACACAATTGCAGGTAAAACTCAATGTAGACTAAGACTTACACAGAAACAGTGGAACCAGTGACTGATCCATAGACACCATCTAGTAAGACACCAATCCCCTGGTTAAAAGAAATATCACCCCAAGCTATCAGTCATATAAACTTTACTATAATATTAGAAACTTTTAATAACTGCTCACAAAATTGAAGTTTTAAAACTATTCAATCAACACACAAGCATAAGTCGGGCAATCCAATAACCATAAAATGACTAGTGTATAGTGATTGACCTGCCAACCAATGCCTCGACTCAATACATAAGCAGGAGGGGGAGTAGCAATTGCTAGTCGAGAAGCTGCCATGTATGCACCAGTTGACTGCAACAAGAAGTCAAGAGGTCAATACATTGTTGAAAATTCATAATAATATCATGAGACTATATGGTGAGTGTATCAGTGTTTTGCTTCTTTACTCATTGTCGTGAGACTTTTGGGGATCTAAGACCCCTAGGCCAATTTCAAAATGTCAATCTGTAGTAACAGCAAACATGCACTGGGATAGAACATATAGATAAATACAAAAAGCTATACAGACCAAGTCAGTCCTAAAAACAAAATAAAATCAGGAATGAGAATAGATACCTCTACCATTGAGACAATAACTGCTGACATCATGGCAAATGAATGGCCAGCAGAAAATGTAGGTGGACCCCATTGGAAAGGATATGGGAACATGAACCTAGTACAACATGAAGAAACCTACGAAGTCAGCAACACCTTGGAACATATCAAAAGAAATTAACACAGGTTTTTTCACACACCATGGAGCAGTAGATATCAGATTAGCTCTGTCTGTTCGACAACTATTTTGTGTTGTGTCTGGCTTGTGTCGATAAGCTCCACTGGCAGTCAAGATAACAGCATAGATCCAAACAATTGGGACACAAATCAACACTGGAAAACGTTCAAAGATAGGGACATCTCTGAATGGTCTCACGTGCTTTAGATACTGCACATTATAGTAAGTTTGATTGTCTCAGTAGAAGATTTATAATTTGATGTACACCACAAATTTCTAGTTAAATCACTTACTTGAGACAAACCAATTACCAACAACAGCATCGGTATGCCAATTTCTACACAGTCCCCCAACTGAAAAAGATGATAATAGAAAACAGTAAACTTATAAACATGGTATGAAAAATATGGCAATCTCAAGCTTATAGAGAGAGCATGATCAATTACAAGATTCTGATGAAGAAAAAGTCATAAATGTTTGCATGCAAATAAAATGCAGTATTATGCCACTATCAAATAATTCAGAAATATAGTAATCATGGTGAATCAAAGAATTTTGCTACCGAATATGTTCTCAGTATCTGTACATAAATTAATAATTATGCTGCTACCAAATAATTTGAAGCCCTAAATGCATATGAGCTGAAAAGAAGGATCAAAGGTCAGTAGTGAATTGTTGTCATACAAGTAACAACCTCGGAGATAGGATTCTAGAAAAGTTCCTTAAATATTATTGTTTATCATTATTCAAAATAAAATTTATTCTAGATGATATTGTATTGCACTCACATAAACTGCTGTCAATAAAAGACCATTTGCCAAAAAAATAGTATAGAGATCATGACAATTAAGATGGAGATTTGAGTCACACCTACCACAGGGAATCCACGTTGAAATAATCCTAATCCAACCAATCCAACTACAGGTGCCATACCAAGGGGACTGAAAAATCTGGAGAGAAGATCCACACAAATAAATGCTTGAAATTTATTTAGACATTTTCAACTCACAAATATGTCACATGTTACCAGTAACCTTGAAAAGAGTCCCCAGACTTGGCTGTAACCCAGGATTATCTGAATACTTGATGCTACAATTAAAGCTCCTTGTATTGCTCGCATTGTTTGTATAAATCTCTGCAAATCAATCACATGGCAAGATCTCTTATTCCAAATAAGAGAGAAATTTAAGTACATTTCTCANAAAGTTTACATAATTTATGTTGCTCCCTGATACAAACACCTTAGGAGAACCACAAACAAAAAGCTAGTAATTGTAATTGGAATGCACAAGGCCTTATAAACCAAAAAACAAAGTTTCATAGTTCCATGTGAGACAATGTGAGACTCAGTCTCATATAACATCCCGCCACAGCACCTATTCGGGCTGACTGTATATTAGTCAGTTGGCTAGCACCAGAACAACACATCAATGTTGATATAACCACGTTGTGCCTCTCTTTTCAGTTGAGATGCGGTGGAATGTTTTGATACCAACTCTTCAGAACCAAAACCAGCACAGAGGAAATATAGTGATCAACATTGAACAATTGGATTATTCAATCCGTAGGCATCCACTGGTCTAGGTTATATAGAAGTAGAAGATGAGATACCAAGTATTAGTCCATGGTTTTGAGATAGCCTAAAGTTCTCCTTTATTCCAACCTTGANTCCCCCCAACCCCATTCTAACCACTCCTCCTCACCAATTAAATACATTCAATTAGAGATTGTATACGATCCTCTGTTCACTGCCTAGTTCTCCTGGTGTACAAACTTTACAGCATTGGTCTCCTATCAATCCCCAAATTGTATTAGGTTACCAGTTTCATCTACCCAAAATCAAGTCCACATATTCAGAGATTTTAAATCACAAACTAGTACAAAAATATCATAGGTTAAAAGGAATGCTAATAAGTAGTAACGCTATTTATTATTTTTTTAAATTTACTCCTACTCAAACTCATGTGAGACTCATTGAATATGTAGGGTCCACAAGATTTGGTGAGTCCCAAAAAATTTCAAACAATACTATAGCGTTAGAAAAAGAATGTCAAAAGGTGAGCTGCTAGTGGATTTTCACTTGATAATTGAATTTTGTCGAGAATAATAAACCCTTGGTTATGTGCTTAGGATTGCTGAGTCTAAAAGCTCCCCCTAGAGGATTCAGTACTTATAAAGGTATGCAGGTCCCAAAATCAATGATGAACAAAGACTAGATGTTACAAATGAAAAGAAAAAATGTAAAGTGCTCTGAAAGTAACAATTATGAAGAAAGTGAATGATGAAATTTACTTCATGAGGGTCACTAATTTGTTGTAATGATGAGTCGGTGATAATATAAGCAATTGGATATATATATGCAGATGAACCTCCTCCAACTACTGTAGGCAATCTGGTTCCAAAAAGCGTTTGGAGAAGTGTGTTAATGCCAGCTACAAAGAGCAGAGTCTGTATTACTCGGGCCTTGTCACCCTGGTGGTATCAATATCCAAATAACTAACATGTAAATATCAGTAATAAATGTGTAATAATTGTTTAACATGAGCAGAAATTCAACATACATCACTTCCTCCCATGGCATGAACAATCCATGAAGGAATCATCACACTAGTTCCCAACATCAATATATAATTTTGAAATGCAAGTAGGATAGCTTCAGCTGCAAGACAAGGAATTCTCAGTGAGCCAACAAGAAAGAGAATGTAAAGGACATTGGATATATTAATATCCAAGATCACATTCTAAATTGCAATTCAAAATTTCAAACAGTTGATTACAAAACAAGAAGTCAAGAATTGAGTTGCACCCAAAATCTACATTCTAAAATGTGATCTATCCTATTGACTGTTATTGGATCTACCTTGGCATATGCATACACATTCCCTCACTAGAATAGACCTATATGTATATAATGCATTTCATCCTCAACTCTTTAACTACACATCTCACACACAGATATATGAAAATTTAGTGCAGGGTTTCTTTCTATGATATCCACAAATACCACTATCTTGTTTCTTTTATGTACTACTTGGACACAAGTCAATGAACTGAGCCGTGGTGGCGATTTGTTGACTTTTCAAACATACCTTGAATACATGTGGGACACCCTCACAAATAAAAAATTCGTTCTTTTTGTCATATACTAGACAAAGCTCTAACAAAGGTGAGACAACACCTACTGTTTGCTAAGCACTTCTCCAACATTTCAATCGTTTTCTTTTAAATAAAGTTAACTTAAGTTTATAATAAATATTTCGACAACCAACAATTTTTTGGCTCATTACCATTCGGCTTAACAAGTCATTTTTAACTTATAAGAAATAAGACTCATCTTATTTTGGATTATTTTTGTAAGAATGCCATTGTGAAAAGATGCCTTAGTGTTCTTACTGTGAATCATTATCATATGAATAAAATAGAGAAAAAAATTAACAACTTTGTTTTCAGGAAGACGAATATATATAGATCTTCTCAATTTAAAGTTTTGACATGCTGATTATTTATTTATATATATATATATATATATATATATGAACAGAGTTACGCTGATAAAAAGTGCAATAAATATAACATGTAAGTTAAGCTTTTTTCCTAAAATTTAATTAATAAAAGAAACAAAACCTCACTGATTTGAGGAAAAACTCTTGATTATAATTTATTATTTCCCACATGGATATAAGTGGTGTCCCTATATCTAAGCATTCTAATGTATATTAGTAATGAATTAATATGTAGGGCCACTTATCCTATCGTTGTTGGTAACTATGTTTTCCTTGAACCACGCCAGAAGAGGTGGGGTAAAGTGGTAATTACACTATAATGGTCATGATTAAAAGCCTTCATAGGAACAGTGATCATGATCACTATCTCACATAGCTAAAAGACAAGTTAAAATGAAGATTATTTAAAAAAAAAAAAAAAAACAGAAATGCTACTAAATCGCATAGGTTATTTTCAAATTAAAAACTAACCCAAGTAGAAAAAGACCAGAAAACAGAAAAAAAAAAATCAAATTTCAAACTCTCACTCTATTTGAATAACATAAAAATCTCAACTTTTCAATCCATATAATACCAGACCCGAAGTAATAGCCTAGTCTCACAACTTTCACTGCAACGTATTCAAAACTAACAAACCCATATGGAAGAAAACCTAGCTCATGCAATAGCTTCAAAACCAAAAAGAAAAAAGCTTTCAATCATTTCTTTTATCCCATCCATTTGGGTTTGTAAATACAAAACATTGCCATCTGTTCTTCAAAACAGACAGCCTTCTTCCTTCCTTCGTTGTTTGCCCACAAATGATCATCAAAGTTCAAAACCAAATATGTAACAAGCACCCTTTTTTTATTATGCAAAAAAAATATAAAAAAAAAACAACCTTTTTTGTCTGATGGCAACAGAAGATGATGAAAAGGAATAGAAAAAAAAAATGTATGTATAAATATATGACAAGTGAGATGAGCAACTTGAAAAAGTACAGAGAAACAAACAAGGTTGTATTTTTATATTTGTATATTATAACAAGAGAAAAAGATAGAACATATTACATACCCCAGGGAGGATTAGAGTCTAAGCAGCACTCAAGGTCCTGAAGCTGTTCCATAGGGAAATGGGTAATGTCTGCCATTGTTTTAGATTGAGATGAATACAAAGAGAAAGAAATAGGTTTATGGAAAGAAGAAAAGGAACAAGAAGAGGAAGAAGAAGAATTGAGAAGAGAGTAAAGTGGTATGCAACAAAAATAAAGTGAAGAAAAGGATGAATATTAATTAGTGAAATGATGGGAAGGGAAAGTGCATGTTTGTAACACCCTCAATAAGCTACTTATTATTTTTTGTTTTTTAATAATGACATAATACTAAAGTAACCCTGAATTACAGTGAAGCATGCATTGGACCCCACAAATTTCCAAGTGGGGACACTGAAAAGTCCTTTGGTTCTAAAAAAGACTGTTCCATCCACTGCTGGGATTGTACTGAACCCATCCATGGAGATGCATCATGCTGTTGCCCTAAATAAATAGTATATGGCACATTTTGTGTTTGAATTGGAACTTTTCTTTCATTCACATCCATACAATACTTAAATTTTCAACCTCCAAACAAATTAAATATATATTTAGTAAAATTTTACTTTTTTTATCAAATTAAGAAGTTATTTAAAATATATAAATTTATTGATATTTTACTTTTTAAAAAACATATCTCTTTAAATGTATTATCTCTTCTTCTTTTTTGAGTTATGTGATAAATGTATACTTTTTTAATTCATTTTCACACTCTTAAAAGGTTATAGATAATAAATTCAGATTAATTTATCAGATCTTCTATCAGCATGATTTTTTTCTTTTTCGTTAAATATAAGAGTTGCTTATATTATTTTACACACAATAGGTTATATTGAGGTTATATTGGAACATTTCATATGAAATCTCATTGAAATAGATGAATTTCGGATAATCTTGGTTTAAAATAATATACTTAGTTCTTGAATTAGTTTCTCTGTATTTTTTTATATTGATGTTGATTATTTGAATAATTAAGTATTAAAAAGTAATAGAAGTTAATTAAGTTAAAAACATATGTTAGATATCTATGAATAATTAATGTAAGATTGGTTATATTTTTTCAAGTGTATAACGTTGTTGAATTAGAAAAGTACATTGAATTTCTTTAGTTACAATTTTAAATATTAAAATAATATTATATATATGGGGTTTGCTAACTTGCGTACGCCTGTTTTTCAGTTGGTACATTTTAGCAATGTGTACCGGGTTTCAGTAGACAAAAATACCCCTATATATCATGAATTCTAAGTTTTAAGGTTAAGGGTATTTTAATAATTTTCATTCTCAAAATTAAAAAAAAATAAAAAAAGAAACCCCAAATCCCTTATCCACCTCTCTCATTTCTCTCAACCTTTCTCTTTCATCTCCTTCACCCCAACATTTTCTCTATCATCCCTACTCTAGTCCTAATTGAAAAAAATCAAAAACATTTGTCTTATTTTAATAATTTTCATTCTCAAAATTAAAAAAAAAAAAAAATCTCAAACCCTTACTCACCTCCTTCATTCCTCTCAACAC